>NW_024519095.1:311343-509591 GCF_017590135.1 Pyrgilauda ruficollis
GGGAGCAGGTGGGGGGGGGGGGGGGGGATGGGAAAGTGAGAAAGAGAATGTAGTAATATTTTGCAGGACATCTTCCAATGCAGGGAAGAATATGGGATGTAATTATGTTTATTTTCTGTCAGAGGGTCAGTGCCAGAAGTGGACTATGTTGAATTCCCCTCACATGATCAATCACCTTCTCAGTTCACACCTGAGTGATTTTACAAGGGAAATAAATAATCTTGGTTCAAACACAGAGTAACTCCTGCTAAGTGGTGAGAAGACAACAGGATATTGTGCTCTGACTTGCGGGGGATTAAAAGTGTTCCTGCAGGATCTACCTGTGAGCTTCCAAAGGCTGCAGCACCCAGTCAACAGCTCACCGTAGGGCACTTACCCAAAGACACCAGCAAACTCAGGTACAGCCCTCATGCCAGGTGTGCCAGCATCCTTTCTTAAGCCAGCACAGTGAGCTTGTTGTTCTGCATGGATCCTGACAATTTCCTGACATGAAACTTTTATTGTCCTCTTGAGCAATAGGTAACTAGCTTTTTGAAGAGGTTGTTTGCACATTTCACAGGAAACCTCTCTGAGTCCTCTGAGTGCATAACATTTGTAAGGTAAAGCAGCTGACTCTGCCTTTTTTTCACTACAGGTTGAGCTTTCACCAGAAAGCTCACAGCTCTTCTGTTTTCATGATTGAAGTAAGTGGCATTTATAACAGGAGAGATCAGGTGGGGAAGATTTCTCTAAGGCTAAGGATATGCTAAATTATGCTGTCTAAATCTGCAAGCAGATGCCTTGAAATTTCAAAGCATCTAGATTCACCTGGGAAATCTTTTTCTGCCAGAAACAACAAATCTGGCTCAGTCTGAGCCTTTCAAGCTCACTCAAGTAAATACCTCGCTGTCTTCACAGATTGCTGTGTCCAAGTCATGTTTATAGCCACATTTCCCCCACAGAGAAATTCTTCCATGGCGGCTTTGGCTGTTCTGTGAAACTCCACCTTCTGGCACCAACTGCTTTATTAGTTTTGTATCATCAGATGTGGGAACGAGTGCCACAAAGCAACCCCTCCCTTTCCAGACTACACAGGATTCATGCATCCAACATTTATTGTCAGTTTGGTGTAAGAAATCTGTGCCATGTATCGGCTGGAATCTTTTAATCTCAAAGAGTAATTATTTAGTCAGCATAAAAATGCATGAGTCAGATGTAGAACGGGGTGGCTCAGTGAGCAGGCCCAGCAGGGCAGCAGCTCTCTGCTCTGCCACCTGGGAGAAGCCAGGACTGGTGGGAGTGTCCTGGGAATGGGTGGGTGCTGATTATGCCATGCTTGACAGAGGGGGAAGGTGCATTTTCACAATAGCAGCACCAGTCTTGTGCTTGTTGAGCCCTTCTGTTCCTACAAATGTGTGAAACAAAATACAAACAAGGCAAGAAATCTAAAACATAAAAGCAGAGACAGGGAGTTGCTGCAGTGCAACCCTCCTTATCACCACAAAAATTACCTCTGGCATAGCCTTGATACATTCAGAGTGACAGGATATATAGGTCTCATGAGCCAAAGGAGCAGATATAGGTTTCTATGTCCCTAAAAACCTCAGCAGGTCTGTGTTCCCAGCAGCATTTCCTCTCACCCTAGGGGGATAAAAACCCTATTACTGGTTTCAGAATTAAATGCTAAGAAACTACAAATGACGTATTCATGCTAATCAGCCTCATCCCAAGCATCCCACAATTGTGCATCCCACATATGATGGGAGATGCCATTAATCTCCTATAATCTAAACGATGCATAAAGCCTGATAAAATTTCACTGTGCCTTTAAAATTACCTGAGGGGCAGAGCAAAAGAGAAGTTTTAGGACAAAAAGAAATTAAAGATAACAGTGGGCTAAGGGATTTGGAGCCAAGGGAGTGACTGGAATGGCAAAGGGTAGGGATGGTCACTGAACAGGAGATGGTGATATTCAGATTCTGAGTATTGTGGAGTATCTGTCAGCTGGGTGGAACATCCCTTGCTCTGAACCAGAAACAAGAAGTCCTGAAAGCAAAGCAAAACCAACCCCTATCTATATGGGCCAGTGAAAGGTTAAATAGGAGTGAGGTGGTAATGTTAATGCCTGGAAATGTTCAGCAATGTCTTGGAAACAAAGATAAAGAGGTTTGGGTGAGAGTATGTGATCAATGAATTTCATAAGAGAGCAAGGAGAGAAATGAATGTATGCAAGGAGAGTGGATCAGAAGGACTCAGTTTGGTTTGTGATCTCTCAGTATAAAGACAGGACCTGGAGGCATGCAGATCACCAAAAGGTGCCAGGATAGAGCTAAGACCATCTCATGTAATTAAGACATTAAAATATTCCAAACATAAAACATCAAGTTCACCTAGAGCCTAGCTCAGTTTCAGCCTCTGTTGATTTTCTTGGGATTACAGTATATATTCTGCCCTGAGAGATGTTTAATCAGCTGTTCCGTTCAAATAATGGTTTAAGCATTATTCTGTCTCTACATGTCAACCTCTGTACAGGATTGATCTTGTAGGCAACTTCACATCAGAGAGAATGGTGGGATTGAAAGCTACACAGATAATCACATTGGGGGTGTGGATTCCTTATTAGAAAACCTGAAGAGAGAAACTAAAATTCATGCTGGACCCAATGTGAATCTGTAGCTATTGTAGTGTAGCTCCATGCCTAGCTTTTCAATTCTATGTCTAACTGCCCTGAAAGGTCCTTTGTCAATGTTTTGTACAGAAAAACACAATTGATACTTTTCATCTAGATCAACATTTTACTAACATGATTCTTGTGGCCAAAGGCAAGCAGATTTTTGTACACTGTGTGAACTACAGGAAACTTCTGTCTGAGTCCTCTGAGTGCATAACATTTGTAAGGTAAAGCAGCTGACTCTGCCTTTCTTCCACTACAGGTTGAGCTTTCACCAGAGTTATAAAATTCTTACTTTGGAGGAACAAGATTTATGAAAGTTCACAAATAACACAACCTGAATTAGCATAAAAGAGCCCTGACAAACCCACGCTAGTACACAAATGTACTCATAGAGCAAAAGAGCAGTTTTAAAAATCTGGTCTTTTCACTTTACTCAACACAGTAATAGCTCTTTGAAGAGACTGAGAGAAAAAGATGCTTCTTGCAAAACTTGTTCAACACACCAGAGAATAAGGTGGTAGGCAGCATCTAGAAATGGAGAAGTTTAATTTTACTTAAATTGGAAAAATTTAGAATAACTCCAGTTTTTGTGTATGGGTCACTGTAAAATGTTTCTTTCAAACCAAAAACTTGTTAGGGCATCAAGGACTCTACTGGTAATCAAGGACAATACTGATTCAAAGCTGCATTGTGGACGTTCAGACTGGACATCAGGAGGCTTTTCTCAAGTGGGAGAGTGGTCAAACACCAGCGTCCTGGAGAGGTGATCAATGCCCCAAGTCTGTCAGTGTTCCAGAGACATTTGGACAGGGTACTTAATAACAGGCTTTAACTTTTGATCATCCCTGAAGTGGTCTGGCAGCTGGACTAGAAGATCATTGTATACCATTTCCAAATTAATGATTCTAGTCTAGTCTGGTCTAATCTAAAAAAGGAGTGTGGAGTCCCTTTGATGTACAACATGTGCTTTCTCCAGATTCCTTTCCAACTTCTCGTGTCCTCCCCAGGAAAAATACACCACAGACAAGTCCGTGGAAGTAAGCAGAATGCTATAGAGAGACTGGTTTCCAATGGGGAGGGACAATTATTTTTGGAAAGTTTGAGAAGAATGTAGTCCAACACAACCCATTCCAGATTCCCAACTGTAAGTTTTAGTTTCTCCACTAGGGATAAGACCCATGAAAGACACCTTGAGGAAAGATGTGTGTATAGATCACAGAAAAATCAAAAGTAAAAATTTTTGCCTATAATCATGGTATTCACATGCCCTCTGAACAGAGAGAAGTTGTGTGACAAACAAAGAAGAAAAAAACCCATAATTCTTATCTCACTTGCTGTGCTAAAGTAGAATACAAAATAGAAATTATTTACCCAAAGTAAAGACATTTTGTTCCCTTGGCCTATCAGGGCCAAGTGTGTGCATACTGGACTGTCAGGAGTCAGTCAAGAAAGAATCAAAAATTAGTGCATTTCTATGCAGTTGTAAGCAAAATAAGTGCAAACCAGATTCACTTTAAATGCAATGTATATAGCATAGAATAATAAAGTAATTCTTTAGCCTTCTGATAAGACAGAGTCCTCCTCATCATTTTCTCTCCCTCACTCACGTTGTAAGTCACCCGTGCAGTAATATATAACCTTCTGTACTATGCAGTCAGACTGAGCCTGTGTTCTGCTTCAGATCAAATGAAAGGATTCATGTATGTCTTTTCTCATTCCTCCTGCTGTTGTAACATTCTCTTCTAACTCAGTTCTGGGATCTCTAGCCCCACGGGGTAATTGTTGCTAGCATTGTATAGGAAGCTGTCCACTGAGGTGGGCTCTCCACTTTATTTCTGTGAGGAATCTTTGGGCACTGAGCAGGATAAAGAGGAGAATTGTGCAAGCATCACTACCAATGCCTGCAGCTCACTGCATCAAATATGTCTTTTGTGGAAAAGCCCACAAGGTTCTTCCCCTTGCATGGCTGCTGAAGAAAATAAAAGTATTTCCTAGTGTCAAGACGTGGTAGTCAGACTGATTGTCCTTACTTAAACACCATGCAAGCGCCACACAGAATCCCAGGAGTACAGGAAACAAACAATGTGGTTTTATTTGTTCTGTTGGTCTTTTCAAAGGGTCCTGTTACCACAGATCACTCTAACCATAGCCTTCCTACACACAGGCAAGATTAATCTCATGCTGCAGTAAATGCTGGGCCACTTGGGCTGAAATAAGACACAAGGTAGTATGTCCATGCTGCAGGGATCACAAGAAGGTCAGCTGGCATTTGCAGCTTTTAGGAACTGCTGTTTTTCAGGTTAGGGCTAGGTCAGGCTCCACTGTTCTGCAGCCAGCAGGGCTTTGAGCATTCAGCAGGCCAAGCAAAGCTTGGATTGAAAATAAGGAAGAGTGGGGAGGGAGAGAGGAATGACAAGAGGCCAAGTGAGAAGCCAGCTGCTGTGCAATGGAAATCTCCTGCTGGCTTTAAGCCCAATGGCAGCCATGGTGCTTAGTGTTCAGGAGAACACTAAGCTGCCACTGAGGTAGCTGTTTATTTTGGTCTACTTTTGCACTTGCTACTTCAACTAAATCAACTTTACTTGTGCTTTCTGTGCAATGGTGTAGCTCAGCTGTTGGGCTCTTTCCACTAGGAGCTAAATGCCTCCTGTTGGAAGGTGCTGGACAGTCAAAGATGTATCTTCAGACACGTTCCAAATTAAAGCAACAATCTCAACAGAGTTTCTGAAAAGCTTATCTTTATGGCACATACTTTTTTTTCCCAGTTACATCTGATGCAACATTGCTGGGTTCCGCTGCCTACCTCAGATATACTCTGTAACTACCCAAATGAGTGTAACAGAGGGAGATAAAAATAAGCTACCTTGCAACACTGATGCCTTACAAGGAATGTCAACAGACCTTTCTTTCCCCCAAAAATGCACAGCAACTTCAAGGATATTTCCGTTACCTTCAGTTTTTCAGCCTTTGAAGCTGGAAGCACACTGGAAAGCGCAACATCCTCGGCTGGCTTTGCGTGTAAGAGTTCCCGAGGCAAAGGGCAGCCACGTGCTGGTGCTCACGTCCTCCACCAGTGCACGCAAGTATTTCATTCCTCCTTCATTCCTCCTGCTATGAGGCTGTCTGACAGTATCCCCACCACGAAGTTTGTTGTGACTGGTTGGGTGGGAGACCCAAGAAGAGACAAAACCCCAAAATACACTGAAGTCCACTCTGCTCCAAACTTCCAACTTCACTGCAGGCACAAGCATCACATGAGTTTCATCTCATTTTCTCTAATTTTAAAGTCAAATTGGAAATACATATGTATAAATAACAGTGGGAGTGAGGAAAAAACCAAATCCAACCTAAAAAACAAACAAACAAACAAAACAAAAACACCAAACCACAACCAACCAACCAACAAACCACCAAAAAAAAAAAAACCTCACCAGAAAAGCCTCAAAAGTAAACTTTCACACAGCACACTTTTGCTGTTTTGACAAACAGCACGCTTTTCCACTTTAAAGATTTCATTTAGATGAAATGAGATTTAATTTAGATGACATATTAATTTTCTTTTCGTATTTAGGCATACTAAACTAGCTTGCTGTTTATCTGAAGCTTATTTCCTATCTGAACTATGTACAAAATGGAGGTGGCATCTCTTTGATCAGAGCTTTGTTTTGCTGCCTTGATGGTTTCACTTTCAGGCACAGGTGGACATTCAGGAGTGATTTTAGGAGCCAGATGTTTTGAAACTCTTCCATGTTCAGGTGTGTTTAAACCACATCATCTGTGGTTCTTGTTTTCACAGAAAGACAATTCCACAGCCTGGAGCAAATAAATATGTAAAAATACACAACTGCAAGGTTAAAAATTTACAGATTGACTAGTAAGGAGAAAATTCTATTTTGTTTTCTCACAGAAAGTAATGTAGGTAATCTGCTTAAGTGAGAAGTGACTGCTCCCTAACGTTGTGCAGAGCCTAGCACATTCCAGCAGCTTCACAGCAGAGTAAAAAATGCATATTGGTGTGAAATGTGGCACCTTATTGTTGGTGGTTCATAATTTATTTCTCTTTATGCATTCTAGGAAGGTACATGTGAGTACATTTAAAATATTGACCTTCTAGTTGCAATCTTTAGTGAGTTCTGCTGGAGAATGGAAAACTATCTGCAAAAAACAGATTATCACAGTTTATAGCTCTTTATACAAATAGCAGAAAACTGTTCTCATTATATCTTTTCATGTTTTACTGCAAACATGTTGTTTGTGCTCGTCAGAAAAATGACTATATTGTTAACTTGTCCTTAAAATCATACTTCCTTTTGTAAACTATTATATTGCAAGGCTATAAGGATGAATTATCATATTGGAAGTTTTTAAGACAGTAAAATGACTACGGTTTATCTCAAAATTATATTTGCAATTGTTCCAACCAAATCTCTATCAATTGAATGATGTTGTATTTAACAAGAGCAGAAAATGCTGTTTAATATTGAACTGTAATATCATTGTTACAAAAATTGTGTTTTCTCGATTTAATTCCTTGACAGGGTATTTCCCTCGTGGTGTTAAAGGTATTTTAAACTCCCATTTCATGGGAGTTTCACCACCAGAGGGCAATATGATAAGGCCGATTTTACAATTTATATTAGGAAGAAACCGTGAGCTCTAAAACTGTCTTCTATATTCAAACCATTTAACAAAACTTAAATGCATTACCTCATTTATTCACGTTTTTCACCATTTAAATTTTTGAAAAAAGGAAGAAACTGTGTTGCACATCAGTGTACAAAAAGAAAAAATAAAAAGATAAAACCAGAATATGTGAAAGAAGGCATCATTTTCAGAAGAATATTACAAAAAAGAGCACAGATTATCAATGACATTCTTGTCATTCCACCTCACTTAATTTTTACTCCAAGGTAGTTGGAAAGTTGAGGATCTAAAAAAGAAAAGTCTATGGTCTATAAGTATCTTTTCAGGCAGAGGATAGTGTCTAACTGACTGTAACTAAGGGCAAATTTCAGTTGATTCTGAACATCTGTTGTCATGTTACAATCAGGTATAACAGCACACAATATCCTTACTATGCTGGTAAGAATTTTATATACAGCATCTCTTTATATCATGTATGCAAGTACTGCCTTACAGAAGAAACCTGAAGTTCTATTTATTGAAGAACTGACAATTCAGTTAAACTGAAGAAGTCTGGTATGTAATTGATCAAAAGGAGGGAGAGAGAGTTACAGGGTACTTAATAGCTAAAAGAGGCGTGGACAATTTCAGATATTATGTTCCTTCTTACAAAACTAAGACTGGACTCCTCATTTCATGACAGTTTCCTTCCAAGTAATTTGGGGGATTTTTAGAGACAGAATTTCCCCAATCCATAAAATAAGATTTTATGCAAAACCAGTATCCAGACACTCTTGATATCCTCTTAAAATCATCCAGGCCAAATGAGGAACAGAAGAGATTTACCCCAAAATCCATGAAAGTAGCAAGCTCTCAGCTTCCTACATTGAAACCACAGGGATACCAGGGATTATGAGCAAAAGCCCCACTTCGGAGTTCTTCAAAGTTTGAGACTGTTTAGTTCCAAAAGAAATTGACTACTTTCCCACATATGAAAACTATTACAGAAATTACACTCTCCCTGGTTTCAGTATGGTAACATTTATACTTATCTAATTAAGAAGGAAGAAAGACCTGGCTGGCATCTGTCCCTGAAACTTAGGAAGTCATTACTTGCATGCATGCAGTATAAAATGAACAACACAAGACACAGGAATAGTTAATATTGATAGTAATTATTGATGTTACAATAATACATGCTATCAGTGAGGATGGAAGGCATATCCCATCCACAGGTTTGCAGGGCTCCCAAATCCTGGTAAAATTAACTACATTTTATGAACATCAGATATAGTAAGTGCTTATTTTGTATAGACAGACAGGACTTCCTAGAAAATGGCTTGTCAGTCAAAAGGAAGACAGATAATGAAAATGACTGCAAGCTTTGTGCAGTGGAAGTATGCTCACCAGAGAGAATCAAAAGGACAATAACTGGAAAGGCAACAGAACTGCAGCAGTGCTGATATTTTGCTTTTAGATTATATCTTCCATTTAAGAAGACTATTTCTCAAAAGGAGGGAAAACACCTGAGAAAATAAAGGGTAGTATCTAATTTAACCGAGGCCACACTGTGAATCAATGACCCAGGAACAAAAATTTACCTCTGCTACCACCTGCTCTGCTCCTCAAACGGTGTTTACTACTTACCTTGCTAAAAACACTGTTTTCACGTGGCACTGGTCCCTTCACAAAGAGTAATCTGAAACTCTCTTTTGCACAAGCTAAAATCACATCCATCTGCTTCTGATTCTGCTTCATCTTTATTTGTAATATGTGTTCATCATTAGTTTTAATAAGTATAATACATATATTCCAGTCAATTCTGGGGGTAGAGCAAGTGCATTTAGCTTCTAGATTGGTAACAGCCTGAGCTACAGCAGATTTGAGAGAGCTTGCACACACTACCAGTTTCAACAAGCCTTGCAAGCAGTCTGTAGTGCCAAGTCTGGAGAACACATCTGTCTCTGAGCAGCTAAATCCAGCACCACAAACAACTGAAATGTCACAAACTTGCTGAGACTCAAAGGCGAATCTGACCTATATTCTGGACTCCAGGCTCCTTTTGGATTTCAGTTCCACCCAGTAAACTTCAGAGGCCATGTAAGAGTATGTGATGAGGAGAGGAATAAAGATGAAAGTGATTTACAAACACAGGTCTAGCTGGAATTCCAACACTGTTTGATACTTGAGTACTCGGGCCGGTGTCAGACAGAGCTGAGATACATCTTCAGGACACACTTTGATGAGAAACTACTGACACATCTCACTTTTAACCATCTGGCACCAGTTAGTCAGAGTTTCACCAGAAATGCAGTGGCACTTGCAGCAGCTAATTCCTTTGTCCCAAACAAACCACACTATTTATTAATTCTCAAATGCAAATCAGGAATTAAATGGCAATACACAGAGTGGTTTTGAATGGTCAGAACTGTCCTAAATGGTGCTTAAAGTAAGCACTGAAGGCCAAAAGTGCACTGAAGCATTATGCTTTGGTTTCTTTCATGTTGGAATGTTGCCAATGCTCTTTCACCTCTGGGGTGCAGCATTGGACACTTAAAGTAAATGGGAATTCTCTCACAACTCAGTAGAGCACAACTGCTGCATCTTCCACGCATTGTTGATTTTGTAAGATTTAGTTTGACAGTGTCTGCTTTTTAATAAATTTTAAGTCTGTTTGGAGGAAAGATCTGTAACACTGTTTACAGTTTCCTAACTTGAAGCACTCAGTGATCCTGAAGTATGTCTTAGGTCTCCCATAGCCTGGTCACCTAGGGCCAAATAAAGACACACATTGTAGACCATTAATTCATAAAAGGGGTCTAGACCTTGCATCACTGCCTGCTCTTTCCACATAAACAGCCCATCACCAGAACTGGAAAGGTTCAGGACTAGCTAGCACAGCTCTTCCCAAAAGTGAGCCTTGCAGTAGTCAGAGCTCAAGTCACAGCACCAATATGAAGAGAGAATAGTGCCACCAAGACAGATTATACGTCAGTGACAGAAAGATTGTGGGATTAGCAGGAAAGGAAAATTAGCCAACACTTACAGTCACATACAAACACAGAGTGTATTTATAGCTCCAAGTTTAGCAATCTCCCAGGCAGTGAATCAAACATCATCTAAACTGTGCTGGCTTCAGGGCAGTTATGCATGTCCCACAACAGTTAATACAGCTCAAGCATGAGTTTATGTAACTCTCTGTACTACAATTCAGAGGACAACTAAGTGAAATGATGAAAAATACACTAGGAGTACAAGCAGTGTGACCAGGGATACACAGGATCTCAACTTATTTTTCACTTAAGAACTTAATTTTTTCAAAGGCTTACCTTTAATTCTGAAATCCTAGTTTTATAACAAATAAATTAATCAATCTTGAACTAGGAAGCCTTACCAGCTTCTTCTGTTCAAAACTCATATTTTAAATCTACAAAAAACTACTTGCAGCTGTAAATGATGAATTATCTGATCAGATTTTAACTGCTTTACTTTAAGTCCCAGCTGGTGTTTCAGCTCCTTATGTTCTTTACCCCACCCAATACATTCTCACAGTCCTGACAGAATCACCACGTCTCTCAAGGGACAGACCCTAAAGGTTATTTGAGTAAGCACTTAAGAAATGCACTTCTAAGGCTCTCCCATGACGTCAATTTAGCTTAATTAAATCTCTACAACCTGACTGTACCTATTTCTTCTTAAACCACTCTTTCAGTCCCAGCCTTAGGACTTCATGCTGCTGAGTTGTGTTGTGGTATTTGTGACTGAAAAGGGAAAAGCAATGATGCTCAGTGACCTCCAAGCCAAGACATCTTCCTGTGGAATCTCTCACATAGGCCTGCGCTGTAGACTTCTCTGTTCACAGCTTTGCATAAACAATAGAGTGGAAGAATGAAAATATCCAGCTCATTCTGTTCCTTTTAAAAGTACACATTTTCTGTCTTAATCTGTCTTACAAATTAGCTTTGAGATTTGCAGAGAAATAGCATATCTGTTTGTTACTTTTCGTACAACAGCAGCAAGCCTCGACATTTGTAATCTCAGGCAGTATTGCTCCCTAAATACCTGCAAGATCAGGAGCCTTTCTTTTAAATCTTTTCAGCATATTTACATGGCTATAATATTGTCCCAATAATCAGATTCCCACTCTCTAAATGAATTTTGCAAACATTTCATTATTTAATGTTTTTAAAGAGAAACTGCTAGGCTAAATGGAACCACAGATTATGTGTTTTATAAAACTTAATAGCACAAGATCTACCAGTGTGTTTCAAATTTTTTTTTTTTAATTTTAAATGGGATAACAGTATTCTAAAGAAGAAAAATTATCACTGCAGGGTTTGCAACCCATGCACTGGATATTTTTTAAGGACAGAGTTTCTGAGAAGTTAAGCTATTTCCAAAGCAAGAGTAGCATGACATAAAACCTTTCAGTTTGGGGTTTGTTAAGTAACATAGTTAAAGGAATGTTTTGCACCTGCCAATTTTAAAATTTCATCTGTGGCTAATATAAAGAGTTAGTCAGTGGTAATAAAACTGAAAGCTACATAAGTAAATGTGGCCAATATAACAAGTCCTTTTGCTGGTCTGGCATAAGGTGGACAGGAAATGTGGGGCTTAGAAAACTTGCTTCATTCTCCCTGTTATTTTAGTGTTTTCTCAGCTTAGCCCTTAATTAGTCCTTAGACAAATTCACCTTGAATAAGGGCCTCAGGCTGTGGCACAGATGTAAACACAGTAATGAGCATTTTGTTTAACCTCTCTACAGTGGGAATATGGCTTTCCAGCTTTCTGTCATGGACAGGTAACAAAAATCTTTGGTGCCACAGCAAAAATTTCTGATTTGTCAACTGAATTCTGAATATCTGAATTTTGTTCATGGGCTATATGAGCTTCTAGGCTACCTGAGCAGAAATCTGGATGACCACTTGAAGAACTGAAGAGGTCTTGCTACAAAACTGCTTTGACTGTGGAGCACCATGGAAGAGTCTGTTAGAATCAAGGAAATATTTAATTTATTTTACTTATCATTAAAAATGCGGACTCTAATCCTCCCTTTAAGGATTAAATATTCATGTCCACATCCTAGGAATCATTGGGAAAACATACTAGCCACACCTCCTAACACTAAGGTAATGTGTTGCAGGAGCACTGAATTAAGACCTTTCTCCATGTAACAGGACATTTTTTTTTTTTTGTAGTTGCAAGGTATTTCCTTTTTTTTTAGCATAAAGGAAATGTAGTTCTAACTAGAAAAAAAGATTTTTATAAAATGTAATGGAAAAGGCTATATATAGTGTGTATGGGAGTGAGGGACAAAGTATGGAAGTGATTTGCCTGATCTCCCAGAACATCTAAGACCACTACTGCTGGTGTATTTGTGTGATGTGTGGTAGCCCGTGGCTTTTTTTAAACAGGTTTTGGATTTAGAACCTAGAACAAAGAGATATTGAGCTTTAAATAGGTTGAGCCACATGGCCAAGCCTGCTTAGAGCATATGCTGATTTAAATGTCTGGATTTCATAGAGATAGTTTCTTATTCAGAGTAATGAGATTTTTAAGCTATTATGAAGATGTTGCAAATGCTCCAGCTACCTAATCAGCATATATTTTCACAGTCCTTGTATTGTGTACTCTGGAACATTTTTATGGCTATTTTTCTCTAGTGTCAACAAGAACCATGCGCCTTTTTCAGCTGTAAATGACAGCCTTAATTTTTACCTGTGCTTGTTTAAATCTCACAGTGAGGAGGAAATGATGGAAGAGGGATGGAAATACTGCTAGAGATGCTAAGTAAAATTGACAATTAGATGTAGAATACATCTTGACAACACTCAGACATTTTGACAATATTCACTGCACCAGTAAAAATATGTGCTGGATTCCACAGGTTAACAGAGATGAGAAGAATTTGCATTTGAAGTTAAAAGTGTAGCCATGCTGTGGATGTGTATTATGGAAAGATTCTTACTAGGCAAGGAAAGGCTGACATATTCCACCAGTTTTAATTTCTTCTTGCCAACAGATAAGTCTGAGAGATGTTGTATAGCAGAAGTCAGTCTTTCCTTGTTGGAAATGCACAGATGGATCCCAGATAACAAACACATCTATCTGTTATAAGCAGCAATATTTTATTAATATTTTTAAATATTAAACACACCAAGTAGATATATATTTGCATTATCTCTCCCTGTCAATGTCATCCTGTTTTACCACAACTTGCTTGTGCCACTGCTCAACCATTACTAAGGGAAGTAATTCTGTAATCCTGATTTCTTGTACACTGGAGAGTAGCTAAGGTCTTATGAACATTTAAATATGTTATTTTAGAGAGTATGAGTGTCAAAAAAGGTCATTTTAGATACTGTCAGTATCACCCTAGGGACAGCCTATTCATTACACTTCTGAGACAGCTTGCCTTCCACACTGAGTCAGCAGGATGGCTCTTTGACCAGCCAGGACCTCCAAAGAGCCAATTCACTGTGTGGCAGCTCGTGGGTGTCCCTGCCTGCAAGGACTCTGCAAACAGACCAAGGTCCAGCTGCAAGCCAGCTAAAATACAAACATTTTGCTTTGCTTTGCTGGCTGTATTGAGTCAGTCAAAACTTTTTGCTAGAGACGACTGAATGAAAAGGCACAACTGGGATGAAGGACAGGACAAACTGGTCTATAGCAATGCCATAAGTTTGCAGAAGAATAGTCTACATTTCAGAGGCACAGCTTTGTGCTCCCGTTACTGATTGTTTTGAGCTACTATGTGATTTTAGATGTAACCAATTTCTCAAATAACAAGTGGCATAAATTATTTCCATGTCTTGCCATCTCTTGTAGGCTTCCCCTTCCATTACAGAGCTCCCTTAGTTACCTCTGGCATCTGGACTGACTCACTTCAGGTGATTCTGCATCAAATGCAATTTAAAACACTAAACCAATAAATCCACAAGGATGGAACATTTACTAGGTGAGTTTTTATAATGAGTAGAAGCTACAACAGTTTTTCAATTGCTGTCTTCTACAATTATCTCCTTTTTTGATTCCACACTGAAGGTTTGGTCTATACAACCTGAAAAACAGCCTAAAAGGCACATCTATCAGTTACCAGCCTACATGGCAACGAAGTCAGAGAGCTCTTTAAGATACTTAATTTTCTATGTTATTCATCTATGCACCATAAAAGACTTCCACTTATAGTATAAGCTTCTTAATTGACTAACTCATTTTGTTGATTTTTAAACTCAATGAAAGACTTCTCTTTTGCTTCTCAGACGATTATCTTTTGCAAATACTGGGATAGGAATTTTCCCTCAGAAAAGGGCAAACTATATGTGTTTATTTAAATTTCTGTACTCTTTCCTGGAACAAAAATAAAAGTTAAAAAAAAATCATTTCATGAAATTTTTAAGAAAGTTGTTTTCAATTTAGAGTTTTACTACAGAGGAAATTACTCAACAAATTAAGCAACTAAGTGTCAGTGCAGTAGCAGACTTTTTGTTGATTTTGTTACTTTGCATGGCAGGTTGTTAGTATCTCTTCACAGCAGTTACTGCTTAAGTAAAATAAGAATAATATTTAACTATAAAAAGGACTTCTGTGCATTTTCACTATGGGGCAGAAGGACAAAGGGGAAAAGAAAAATGTTTACACGCATAAGCCCACCTCTGACAATGACCATTTCTGACAATTTGAATTGCTCATACCCGGAGCACCTGGGAAACCTGAGCTCTCCCCTTTAGCCATAAAGCATTCTAATATTTAGTCCATAATATGCACGTATGTGTGGACAATAGCAAAATTCATATCTGGACATTACTGACTGGATAGATTGTTAAAGTTCAGATAACTTTACAAAATCAGTGCTGCAATCACCTCTGGCACAACAGATTAAAACTTCTCCTGACAGAAAATAATGTTCTGTTGATCCACTGCAATGGCTTCTGAGTAGTTATGGTCTTCCAAGTTACTGATCTGCAACCCAAACATCACCAAGGGGGACCTGAGCACTGCAACTGCTTGCCAGCCCCAG
Organism: Pyrgilauda ruficollis; assembly: GCF_017590135.1. Lineage (NCBI taxonomy): Eukaryota > Metazoa > Chordata > Aves > Passeriformes > Passeridae > Pyrgilauda > Pyrgilauda ruficollis. Next base: position 326,640 of record NW_024519095.1, read on the forward strand.
AGTTATTAACTCAGTAAGCAGAAGCACCTATTCTGATTTTGTCTATGACACTCATATGACACAGTCTGTGACACAAAAAGCTGTTAATTTTTGTTAGAACACAAAATTCCTGCCAAAATTCTGCAAGAGATTGAGGGTGTTCAATACAGAAAAAAGAGGTGTGCCATCTCTGCTCTGTTTTGTTCTGCATCTCTCTCAGCCGACTAATTTCCATCCTCTGTACCTTCATTTGTAAACTAAGTAAAAATATACCAAGATTTTTAAGGCCAAAGGGGCCATTATATTAAGCCCAGTGATTTGTGTTTGACCAAGAATGTCTTCCATGTAATTAATTACATAATATGATTTTTTATATATATATATAAAATATACCATTTTATTGCATCCTTTAAAATCTATGGGTGAAAAAACACACATGAAAGCCATTTTAATTATAGAAAAAATCTACTAAATTAAGAAAGGAAGAACTGAATAGAAATGCCTAACTTGTGCCATCTCTCTTAACTCACTAGCATTTTATTTGAAGTTCTCCAGAGTTAAACGTTTTTTTGAATATAGATGTATACAGGATTTGGGTACTGAATGAAGTTTATGGCCAACAAATATTTAATTTTTTTTTAAAGAATAATTACAGTTATTACAAACTGAATAACAGATAGTTTTTTAAAAACTTCCATCCCATTCCAACAGATTTTCCCACTGAGCCGAATAATTTATTTTTGAAAATATTCTGTATACTGTCAGTCTAGTATAAGTAAATAAAAAGTTTATTTTTATAACTTCATACAGTTATATCTTTAATGAGAAAAACAGTTCCCTTTTTGTTTCAGAAGGTCTAAAGATCAGTTGAACATTCAAATAAATCACCATGTATATGAAGACAGGCCTATTTCCAGGTTCTGTTTCTGACTCTCCTGTGTGATTCATTTTCCAGCAATAAATGTTTCATCCAGGTATTATCTCAGTAAGTTAGTTGCTGCTTATTTTCTCCTTATTTATCTCACTTTAAAAACCTTAGTATGTTAATACATGGTTTAGAATCACTATAGTATCTCCAAGGTTAATTAATTCTGTTAAGTCTTTGGTTTGAAACTAGATAAGATCCAGATTCTTCCATCCTTCATCTTGATATATCCTAATAAAATTGTCTGTTTGGGAGAAAACTAGCAGAACAGGAAGTTCATTCAAAGTCTTTTTCTGCTCATGCTGTAACTTCAGGAGTTTTTAACTGAGATGTTTGTATTTCTGTAGTAACTTTTTTCATTCTTTTGTCTTCTGCAAGACAGAGACAGGAGAGAAGGAAGAGGAAAAAAATATTGAGTTTAAAGATATATATGTCTTGTATCTCCCTATTTTTTATACCATAGGTATAAAATGGGCAAGCTAACAGTTCAAGAGGATAAAATGCATCAGTGTAAGCTTTTAATTTTTTGTTAGGATATTTTAGCACCCTACTATACATGAAAATTTTATCTTGTCCTGTTTAAAATTAGTAGTTCTATATTAAGTTACAGAATGATTTAGCAAACTCAGGCAGAATTAAATAGCAGCTAAGCATTGATTCTACTGAGTAAATGGATGTACATTTGCTTTTGAGTATATTACTCTTAGTGTAACTTATTAAATAGAAAAAAACCCAATCACAAGAAAAACTTTTGAAACAAACAAAGAAAATCTGATAAACTATTCCTTAATTATCTCAAATTAAGACTGATGAAAGAGGATCCAAGAAACTCCAAAAAAAAAGCAATAAACACTGTGGAACAATTTGCAAATGATTGAAACAATCACTTGGTCAGGTTCTGACTCCCAGCCCTGATCTCTCACTGCCTCTCCCTTCAGGGGCTGTGTAGGTTCATTGCTTCCCACCGAGGGGGCAAGGGAAGAGAGTAAATTATGTTTGTCACTCATAAAAAGCGAACAACATCAAATAACTAAGCAACACAGCAGACTCTTTGACAACATCTATGTACAGAGGCAGATGTTTGTGTAAGGCATTGTGTAATGCCTTTGATTTCAGTGGAACTAAACCAGTCTGCACTAACTGAACTTTTGGTCTGATATGACTTTTATAAAGATATCAAAGGGAAAAAAAAGTAAAGTTTCCACCAGCCAGTTCTAGATTGTCTTCCCTGCTCCCTGTGGAAGAAAGGAATACACATTTCTTTCCGTGCTGCCTTTGTAACTGCTTTGTCAAGCAATCTGTAGAAGATTGTAACAGTGACATAATCCTTGCTTTTTGGAAAAATAATTTCACTCTAGCTACAATGAAAGACAATTCCAGTAGGGAAACCAAACAATAAAATATTGTCTCCAGTCAAGCCTGAGAGTGTTTAGTTTGCACTGCAGAGTGCCAGGGGTGTCTATTTTCAGAAACCGCTCACCGGGTCTGCCTTCCCACCTGTGAAAGCCTTGTGGGCGCTCCTAATCCTGCATTGTCTTCGCATAGAATGAGAGCTTCAGCATGAAGGATTCAGAGCATGGTTTTCTGTGAATAATTATCAGGACCTGAGCTGACTCCTATCCTTTGCATCTGTGTCAGTTTCTCCTGAGAGCCAGATCCCTTTTGCACCAAACATCTCCACTCTGAGTACTGAAACAAAGCTGTAAATCTAGCAGGCGCAGCAGCTTCTGGAATCATTGCTGAGGAGTTTGTTATCCTAAGTCAAGTACTTGGAATGAGTTTTTTCACAATGAAATAAAATGTTTACATATCTCTTTAACCATAATATTTTTAGTGAAGTTAAACATGCCACTTCCTTCTGCCACTTCCAAAGCTCTACACAATAGAAGTAAAAATCTCCAAAAATACCCTCTCTTCAGACCCCAGTTCAGAACTGAAAAATACCTTGTAGAAGCAGCTGAATCACTTCATTTTGTACTGCAGGTCAATGTACCTTATTTGCATTCATTTTTCTGCAGCTCTTCTCACTCCTCTTTTCAATGCCTTCTTTGTCCTCTTTGAAATTCTGTGATTGCTCTCATATTGCCTGAAGTGCTTGGAAAAATCTCACTCTCCATGGAGAAGGCAGAGTGGTAGGAATAGAGCCTTTTCTATTCTGGTTTACAACTAGCTTTTATGAGAGAAGGGACTGCCATTTCCATGTAAACCTCTATGCACAGGCTGTGAAAGCATAGGGTAGCTGCAATCACAGAAAAGCACACTCTGGTGCCTCTTTGATGTTCTGCAATTTTTGCCACTGTTCCCAGGTATATCTAGGTATACCTCTGTGCTTCAAGTCTGCAGGAAACATAACATTTAACCTCATAAAAGCATTCCATATTGTCTCTCTTATTTTGAAGTGAAAGGCTACAGCAGCAGCTCTCTAGTTTCAGGATCCACAGCTTTTTTTTGCACTGGAAACCAGCCATCCTCCAGCATGCTGACAGCATTCTTTCCATCTAGTCTCTTCTGAGGTTAATAATTTCTAAATTTTACATTAATTTCCAAATACCTATCCATCTCTCAATACATATTTTTTACTCCTTCTGTTCACAAAGAAAATGCTTATAAAGCTTCAGTAAGTATAGTTATTTGTATATTACTAAGATGATATGTGGAGCATGTTATGCCAAAACAATCACATATTAGAAAACAATATTTATGTTCAGTAGGAAGAAAAAGAAGCAAAGCAGGAAGGAGCATAAGGGTAAGAGAAAAGAGGAGGAAGAGGAGGAGAAAATACTTCAGTTGCAATATAGAAGCTGTAGTGTCTAGAATTAAATTATTTACCATTGATTTTTCATCTATACAGGCTTTTCTCTTATAAAGTAGTTTCACTTATTGTTGTCATCTCTTGTTCCAAACTTCTTTCTGATTTTCAGTATCTTAACATTTTCCGCTACAAATGCTTATACCTGACAGGAATGGCACCTCTGTAAACACAGAACAACCTTCCTCTTTTTTTCCACAGTTCTCACTTTAGTCTTTACAATCACAGGTAGTAGGAAACACCTGCATTCCTATCTAAGAACCTGACTTTGCAAAAACCTCAGTACTGTTTCTAGTACAGGCTTTAATCCAGCAAAGTAAAATAAATCCAGTCTATCATGAATAACTTTTTTTGGGCTCAAACACATACATCAGTTTCCACTGAACCAGACCTTGCAGTATTGTGTTAATACTCAAAACATTATGGTATAGATATTTTTTTCTTCTCCAAATTTCAAATGCCAAAATTGCACATGACTCTTCTTCTGAAAACCTGACCCCAAACTCAAGTGCATATTTCAAAGTTCCATTTATTACATTTCCATAACAAAATATGAAACTTTCTATCTTTCTTGCAGGTATTTTTGTTCTGATGAATTGTTAGTTTTCAATTTTGCACTAAGGTACTTAAAAGAGATGCATTAACATGTGAAAAGTACTTTTTTATTAGGACTCATACAAACTAACAGTTTGAAACAACTAGCAGATTTTTCCTGTTAATCCTAAAATAATTTATTTTTAAATGTACCTTTTATTACACACTGTACATCTGCTTCAAGTATCTAAAGTCTATATTCTCTTGTTCAGACTTCAACTTAGTCATTAAATCTTTATTATTCTAGTAAGAAATGCAGAATTGTACTTAAAGCTAATGTAATTTCTACATACTGACTAAGTCTTTATTAGCATAGATCAAGTATTGATATAGTTCTAAGGTAGCACTGAGAGTTAATCTGTTAAAACATACTTTCGTTATCATTCCAAAGGATCAAGAGTGCAAAGTAGGCTCTTCCAGCCCCATCCACAAAAAGGCTGCAATTCTTGGTATTTTCACAAGCTGCCCGAGGCAGAGGAAACTCCTGAGCCACTCTTTCCCCTTCTTCCCTATAAAAAAAGAACCTAGCTTCAGGCAGGCACCTGAGGATTTGCTTCCCTAAGAAAGGTACTTTGCCTTCATTACAACTGGTAGAAAGAAACACCTTCCAATCATCTTTTGAGTCTCAAGAAAGTCCTAAATTAAGAAAAAATTTAAAAGAAAATCAACTGTGTATTTGAAATTAAATAGCAAAAATAATAAAATGTTTTTGAGTATTTCTCTTTAAAATCCTATTTTTTTCCTAAAAGCATATCAGATTTTGCTCGGATAATAGAAAGGAAAAAAAAATAGGTAATTTGAAAACAAAAGGACTCTGAGAAGCTTGTGAACCTACAGAGGAAATTTTGACTACAAAATCTGAGTATTTATTCTAATCCTATAGAATAGCTTGTAAGTATAAAGCAGAGTCTTTAAATACTTTTCAATTTTCCTCTTAACACATTTATCTATCAAGACTACATTTTAACTCAGGTTATGACACTGCCTTCCTCTCCCATCACAAATGACTTGCAAACATCCAGGCTGGTCAGTGTATGGCATTTGATTTTCTGGAGATGGCAGCAGTACCTGAAAGCAGAATTTTCACTGGAAAACTCTCCTGCAGACAGCATATTAAAATGTTGCCTTTGTGGAGGACTGATGTGGACGTGGTAGGCTGCTTACCATTTAGATAAAGGTTGACATACCTTTTAAATTTTGGGTTTAAACTTACAAACATTTAATTTACAAAATGTCAGGAGAGTGTGTGACACACATATACCCTGGTACTATAGCATACATGGCCGTGAAAAATAAAAATCAGCAGTTGATGCTCCATCTGTGGAAAAAACATTTTATTTCTGTTGGTACTTCCTGTGCATTGTGCTATTTTCCTGAGCAGTTTAACCATGAAAATCTGCAGGATGCACCTAATGTATTCAAAACACAGAAGTGCTTCCCCACTCTGCTGCCATAATGTCATGGTACAGAGGGAAGGCATCAGGCAAAAAACAACCTTCCTCAAGAACATTTGCATTTTCTAATACACTGCTAAAAAATAAGGAGGAACATGAAGCTGACACTTCTAAAGTGCAAACTTGAGAAAGGGGTGAGATTTCACATCCAGACACTGCTGTTGAGGGAAAAACTGAGTGGAATATTTGCAGTGAGTACTTTAGACCCCAGAATAAACTCTTTGTTCTTCCCCTGTACTTTCTTCACCGCAGTGTGGATTCCATTCAAAAAAATGGAAAATGGTATTTTCAACTTTAAAAAAGAGAGAGAAGCAAGAGGCACTAAATCATGCTATCTACTGCATATCTCACTAATGTCAGATATACCTCTAGATGTATTTGTAGACAGTGTAATACACATTTATATTACTATATGCAGATATACTGCTATGTACAGATATAAGGCAAAATTGGGTGTTAAAAGGATGACTCTAGTGTTCAGAAAATCCTCTAAACAAGACCCTGAAAATGACAGTTATTCTAGTTTTGAGGATGGCTTACTGCTGTAAAGGTGTCTTAGTGGTAAACCTAAAAGCATATTACAGAAACTTGTAAGTCTGACTGATTTCCTGAATCCTTTTCAGAAGAATGCAAATATAAATTCTAGCAAACAATTCTCAGCACACCTTGAGAACAGAGAATCCTTTATTCTAGTGCTCCAGTAGTTTTCCCAGTTTTATTGTCAGAAGAGATAAGAATCCATTAGAGAAATCAGACCAATAAATCTGAATCATTCATTGCTACCAAAAATTTCTGACTTGCCTATCTAAATGTGATGGCGTTGAAGTGGTTTGTAACTGTAACACAGGCTTAGAACAATTTCCTGGGAATTAGGAAATGTGAATGTTACTTTGTACAGAATGCCATTTTAGTGAGCAATTCCATTTCTTTAACCTCAGAATATTTCCCTGCCTCCAGCTGCTTGGAAAATCTTCTGTTAAGCAACTGTCTACAATTTCTCTCTACAGACCTTCATATTGCACCATTGTGTGATGGTTTTTTTTCAGATTTTCAAATTTTGCTCTAAAAGCTTGGGTGTCTTGAGTAGTATTACCTTCAGAATCCTGTTCAAACAGTTCCTTGCTTTCACTATTTGTCATTTGTCAAAAATATGCCTCACAAATTTCTGTGCTTGCTTTTCAGATTTAACAATCAATTCTGTAATTGTATTATCATTTTCTAAAATGTAGATTTTGCTTTACGTGACTATATGGAACTCCCAGTGACCTCAAATCCAAGCAGACACTTGAAAGTTTTCTGGTTTCAGTCTTTTTTAAACTTTTATTCAGCATTTTTCAAACCAATTAGACAATGTTTAAGAAAGGAGTTCCAGATAGCGTGTGATTAAGATGGTAGGATTCATTTAGAAGCAAATTCAGAATACACTCCTGTTGTCCATTTTCAAAACATTATTTCTTCCAGCTTTTCTCTTCCTCACCAGTTTCACTTTGCTTTGTAATGTCAGTCCAAGGATTTTGAGGGAAACATTTAGTTCTAGCAAATTTTAAGAGAAACATTTGGTTTCAGCAAATAAAGGATTAATTAACTGAAATATGTTATTAAGTATCAGGAAGCTTTCATAACCTCTCAGTTTGCACATGTATGATACCTTCACCTTTCTCTCATGCCTTCTTTTAATAACTGAGTCTCAAATTAATCTCATTCAATTCTGTCTGGCATTTGCTTCTCTTCATCTACAAGCTCTTTTCTTTCATACTTACCACAGCATTATACAGCCCACCACTGTCACCAAGTTTATTATAAATGAAGAACACACTAATACTTTCTTTCTGAAAGACCCATGTCAGTGTGCCTTACTACTAAGGTTATACTTATGAAACATCACATAAATAGAAACAAAGAAAACTACAATAGCAAAGAAAACTGCTGTATTCCTGTGATTTTAATTTTTTTTTAAATATAACCAATGCTATCAAAACTTTTTGTTGGCATACAGAGTTTAAAATATCTCCCTGAAAAATTTTCTTCATGTAATGTTTAAATTTAAGGACCTTACTGAGGTCTGTAATAATTCTCAACTAATCTGACTTTATCATAATTATTGTCCAGAAATCCAGCAGTATATTTCTAATGACAAACTGACTACCATAGCAAACACAAAGGCATTTTCATTTCTTCCTGACACCTAGAATACAATAATAAAATAATATAATTACCTTCTTGGTGCTATGTTAAAGTCCAGTAATTCATAATTATTTTTATATTCTATTGTAATACATGGGGGTAGGAGACATCATCTGTAATGTATCTTGATTTATATAAGTCATCCAGTCATTAAAGCCTTTTTTTATACCATGTACAAGGTAATATGGCAGCTTCTAGATGTGATGGTAAATACTGGAATGGTAAATACTTTATGCTTTATTTTCCTGCCCCAGCCTTTTCACTAAAAAGTGAAGAATCTCTCCACTGAAGTCAAACCAACTGAAACCATCTACCTCAGTTTCAGTTAGTTTATTTCTGGAGTCACAAACTTCTTTTCAGCCAAACCTTTTATCTCTGTCAGGAAACCAGCCGAGACTTCATTGCTGTTGGCTTAGTGGGACTTTGTCCTTTTGCTTAGTAAGAATTCTGTAGTTCTCTGAAAACTCTGAAGAAAATTTGGTGGGTTTATGCATTTATTCCTTTTATTAAAAAGATGATGTAACAATGCTCTTGCCTAACATGTCTGAATGCGTTGAGACCGTTTAATGCAAGATGCTTGTCCTTGTAGCCAATAAATTTTCTTTCATGTTCTGCTTTAAATAGGCAAATTCCTAGTTTTTTAAAACTCTCATAATTTTATTTGTGAAGCAGAAGTTTTACTATCCTTGCAAGTACTTGCTATTTCCAAATTCATGTCCATCTTTCCTATGTATTATATTTTTACATCAATACCTAAGTCTCATGGGAAACTTCACTCAAAACTATTTGCCCGATTTCAGCATTTCAGAAAAGAAGTTTTCAGTTCATTCTGGGGAATAGATTTTTGAGCCCTGTGGATTGTGTCAGGTGATCTGACATAAAATATTTTCTAGAAATTCATAGACTGGACTTGGAGTGGCATGCTCTAATGTTCCTTAGGCTGTCCTGACTAGCTTGCAGTTACCTGCTGCAGAAGTTCTTGCAGGATCCACTCTCCTAAATAGGATTGCTCTTGGGATGCCATAATAGATACTTTAGAAAGAGCATTAAATCTAGACGCTTGTTAGTGCAGTACCTAGTTGTAAACCAGCCAATCTCTCTGACAGTGGGAATTGTGGTGGCTTGGCAATAAGGATCCCTCCACCTACATCCTTGGATTCCTTGGTGTCAGCTCCCTATGTTACATATACACATGGTTTAAACAGTCAGAAGTTCAAGTTCAGGTCCTTGCTGGGTACCTCATACAGTTTATAACTGGGAGCTAAGATGAATCCTTATATTCTTTGCAAACACAATACTAGCCTTGAGTTTCCTGAACTCGGTATTTGTCAGTGTATGTGAAGATGCCTAACTTCAAGATCGTATCTCCACACCATAGCCTGGGAATTTTCCCAGCAATGGAACAACCTCTACCTAGGCACAGTCCAGACAGGTATTAATCACACATCAGGTCAGTAAGGCTGTACTACTTTGTGCCAGCACTATAGCTCCTCAGAGATGCAGGTTAAAAGTACCTGCTTTGTGGGCAGCTAGGCACAGGCTTTTACATAGCCCTGTGAAAGACATGGGCTGTGGATGTGAAGAAGTGGTAAGAACACAAGGACTTGGACCTCTAGCAACCCACAAGACCCCCAGAATTACTCTTACAGGACTTTATTAGGCAAGGAGTCAGATTTGCTAAGGACCATATGAATCATGAGAAGAGCAATAGAAGACAAACACGTACTAGATTCTTGTCTCCATCTAGCTTTCGCCAGCCAAGGACTTATTTAACTCCTCTCAGAAGGATGAACTTAGGACCTTAATTAGAAACTCTCACAAGTGTTACAAATATCATCCTTGAGTGACAAGCTCATGTAGGAAATTATTGGTGGATACAAGCACAGCATCCAAATCAGAATCAGTTCTTTCCCTGAATACTCCCACATATTTTCTTTGTGATCTGCCCAGCTGTCAGAATGGTGAGTGGGAAAACTGACATACCTCCTTCCTCTGCACTGCCAGCTCCTGCTGTGCTAGTACAGTGTCAACAAACACTGCATCAACTAAAACTTTGTAGATTGTCTCCACTGTGCTGTAACTGAATCAGAGGTTTATAAATGTCTGGAAAGCTTAGTCTACAACCAAAGTGCATATATCTTTATTAGGATTTCCACAGGATAGTATCTTGTCTGAAGTTAAACACAGTGCCTTACAGCAAAAGGGGAAGGGGGAGGGAGAAATTAAATATCTTGTATCTAACAGATGCAGAATGTTGAAGATGTATAAATGTAACAATAAGTGACAATGAGTGATTATCACTTATTGAGTAATTATAAAAAATTATTACAGAAAAATTAGTTACTCATGGGAAAACCCCTATCCACATAAAACAGCTGAGAATGTCAAGAAGGTTCCTATATTGTATCAGTAAGCTGTGTTTCCTAAGAGAATAATAACAAAGTCTGTTTCTTGTATGCCTTCCATAAGGTCTCAACCTACAGTATATTATGTAGATGTGGACTGTCTTTTTACGGTGTGACTTCTGAACAAAATAAAATTAATGGCCTTTTGATACCAATGGAATTGACTACAGGAATGATCCTATCAAAGCCAAAATAGTGTGACTTCTGAACAAAATATTAATGGCCTTTTGATAACAATGGAATTGACTACAGGAATGATCCTATTGAAGCAGGTTGTCATTATTTTATGGGCTTCTCCTACCCCTAACACAAATGCCACTCTCTAAAAAAGCAGTGACATAATATAAAGTGTATTTTAATCACCACTTAATTATAAGGAAGAGTAAACCACTTAAAAACAAAAGCTAAAGTGTCTTTGCTGCCATGTAGCAAAAAAGTGTAACTAGCAATAAAATAGAATACTCTAATTTTGACAGACAAATGGAGAATATGGGACTCCTAGAATGCTTCTCCCATTGGGATGAGAATCTTTTTAAGTTTTTACACAGAAATTCAAAGATAATTTGTTAATTATTTAAATTTTTCATATAACAAATTTGAAACTGCTTTTGTCTTCAGATATATTCTTTGAAAGCAATTTCTTTTGTACTTGTACAATTCTCAGAGATCCATATGTCCTTCCATTTCTACCATTTACCTCAGTAAGTGTTTAAGAAGAATAAACGTTCAGCTCTGAAAATGGCTGGGTACATCTCAGGGATGCCTACAGAGAAGTGACATCTTTACAGAGACCACAATACAGTCCAAGCATTAAAGAAATAGTGATGCCCTTTTAAAAGTCTGATTTCAAATTCAATGTTAATGTATATTGCATCTTCAATTTAGATCCTCAGAGTTTGCTCAGAGTTTCCCACAGATTTTATTGCAGAGGCACTGTCCTTCAGAGGTGAGTGGTGCAGGATGCCTCACATCACTCCAAGTGCATTATGCACTTAGCCACAATTTCTTTTGATCTTTGGATTTAAGCACAGTTTATGAAAATTGTTAAATACTATTTTCCAAGGTTAATATTTGGAGGTTCTGATTAGATATTAGAAATATTTTTTAAACTGAAAGAGAGGTCAGGCATTGGTATAAGTTGCTCAGGGAAGTGATGGAATCACTGGTTTTGGAAGTGTTCAAAAGGTATCTGGATGTGGAACTTTGGGATATGGTTTAGGAGTGATTATGGCAGTGCTGTTGGACTTGAAGATCTTGAAGATCTCTTCTAACATGAATGATTCTGTGGTTCTGTGATGCTTGAAAAAGATGCTTTTCCAAAGCATCTGTCATGGTTTTCCAAAAACATTTCTTTTCAAGCTCAATGAGGGAGTCTGTAAGAAGCTCTATAAAGGATCCATTTCTTCTTGTGCAAGTCAGTAGCTTTCTTATACAAACTGACACTATGCAAGATGATGGATGTAAAAAGACCTGGCAAAACTCCATCCCTAGTTCTCAGAAAATTGAACACATGTGTACAATGCATGCTGAAAGTGAAATGTATGTATTTGTAGAATGAAGAGCAATGAGCAGCCATTTGTGAGAGAAATTGATCTTGAATCTGCAAAGTAAATGGTGAAAGCCCAAGCTACAGAAGTTTGGCAGGCTCTGTTCTCCTATGTAACCCTATTTCATCACACCAGAATATAATCTATCAGATTCCAGTGCAAACCACAAGCTCTGATTTACCACCCTGTAAACACAAACACACAAAATGACTAGAAAACCACATCCTGATTCCTGACCAGTTGTGTACAAATCCTCAGCCCTGCATAGCTGGGTCATAAGGAATCATGCACCAGTGTATGCAAACATGTAGATGCAGGAGAGGGGAAAAACAAGGCAGAGAAAAGGAAAAGGTAATGTAACGCCAAGTAAGAGCTGGGAACAGGATTATGTTCCCAGAAGGATTATGAACAGACAACCAATATAATAGTTACAAAATACTACACATGCTATGAAGGTCTTCAGCAGCACTTTGTGGTCTGCTCAAATATTTTGCCTTTCTTGGAACTTCTCAGCAGCTATGAAATAAAAGGCCTCTATTGAATTTTGTGCAACTGCTGCTCCAAATGGCTATATTCGGCAAACAGCAAACACAAATAGTAAATATTTTACAAATGGAAGGTGACCATCACATGCATAATTTCAGTTTTCATTTTCTTTCTCCCACATGAAAGGATGATTCACTATGATAGCTGTAAGCCATTTCAACATGTGCAATAATCAGACAGTTTCTGTAATTGTCAGGTGGAAAAAGGCAAAAAGCAATCTTATTTTCACAGTTTATTGCTCTAATCCTAGTAGCTAACTCCCCCTTATCACATATAGAGCTCAAATACAAAGGTAAACTGACACAGCCTTTTGTGATGTAAATCACTAATATCATTCCATATGAATATCACAGTTTAGGATACACAGCACAGTTAGCCTAATGTGAATATAATTAGCAAAATAAATCTCTCACAGGATCTTGAGCTTTACCAGTCTGCCTCTGTTCAACTGGTCAAAAGATTCCACTCCTAAGTATATCCTACCATGTAGCCCAGCAGATCCTACAGAAACAAATAAGTAGAGCAAATGTATATATGCAAGCAAAGCATAGAAGTCTGTTATCACAGAAGCTTGTTACCTTTCCAACTGTAGAACACCAAAACTATGCAGTGAAGCTCATGGTGGATTTCTTTTCAGAACCAAGGAGATGAGCATGATTTGAATCACGGCTAATTTTTGCAGCGTCTTTCTCACTGCTGGTGTAGGCTTTGTGCTATTTCTGAAAAGTCCAACATTTGCATCTTTATGAATGAAGAGGAAAGAAACATTACTGAGATGGTGTCTGAGGAGGAGTGGAATGGAGAATAAGTGTTCTGTGTCCACAGAAGAGTACTTAGGAAAACAGCTGTTGTTCAAAATAGTAGAATTTAACTTGTGATTATAATGGCAATGATGCTGTTATACAGAAAGGGTGCTAGCTTTTATACAGAAAAGGTGGCCTAGATACATCAGAAGAAACAAAATAATAATACTGATTTTGGATATATGCTTGCATAAATATGACATGCATAAATGCAAGCATATGTGCATGCATAAATATGACAGTTCCTGGGTAACAGGAACTGAAAAGTGTATATGATGGATTTTGGGTCTCCTTTCAGTTTACCCCATATCTCACCTGCAAGAGTTATGTCGTAAACACACCCAGAAATCCTTTGTGTTTCCACTGCTTCAGTTTATAGCCTGATATTTACCAGATGTTATGTTGTATTTGCTGGTACGTTTTGAATCAACCTACTTACTAACTCAAAAAGCTAGTAAGATAAATAAATAATTATTCAGCAACCAATCATAAAGTACATGTTTTAGTTTCTCATACAGTGTGCCTATTAATTAATAAAGCTTATCAAATTAAATTAACTGGTCTTTCTGCTCTACAGCAAAAAGTATAAACACAAAGCATCTCAACCAATCTCCTAAACAACATTGTATTCCCTCCAAAAAGTCACAATACTTCATAATCCTAATTATTCACCAGAAGAATAACTGACACTGAGATGTCACAATATTCTTTTTATAGCTAAGACTGATATCAGATTAGTCTTGCACTGCTTTGGTTCAGTATTATTGCAGTGTGCACTGGTGTTTCTCTGCCTAAATACTACAAGATATACACTGATTATAAAGCAGGTGCCACCTTCAAACTTGGATAGAGTGTTGTCCTGCTTTTTTAATGCAGAACATGAGAAAATTATTTGGCTAAAATATTTTTAGCTTGTTTCTCATGGTTTTGGTCCTAGATCAAAGACAATTTTTATTGGTCCATCATACTTCCTGTAAATTTTGTTTCTTTGTAGTCATATGTGCCAGCTACACTAAAGTAAAAGAAATTCTATGAAGAAATTTTGCTGTTCAAAAAATATTGACTCAGTTCTCCAATTGGGATCAGCAACTATATTGCCATTGATTTGATAAAAAGTAAAGGTATGTTCTGTGTGATTACATAGGTATGACACCTCTTCATATTTCTTCAGCAATTTTCACTTAAGGCAAATTACAGACTTTTGCAACCATTATGAGGAACTTCATTGAACTCCCACCTAATCTTGTCTGATTAGAAAGCTAATGCTCTATTCAGGTGCTGAGATTATTGCCTTCAACATTTCAGCATGCAAGTGTCTCAAGATAGTTTCTCCTTGCAGTTTTCAAGGTGAAGCTTTTTCCTGCCTGTGTCATTAAATAAAAAAAAAAAAAAAAACCAAAAAAAAAACCCACTTACTAACTGTCTTCTACATGTTCATGAAGCTGATAAATAGAATGATCTTATTACTGGCAATTATTTCCTTCATGGAACCACAGGTTCAGCTACAGAATCTTCAGAAGCAATATTATTTGCTTATTTGCATGACAGATTTTGATGCATGTAAATATAAACAGAGAGGTAATCCATGTCTCAACATTATTTCACAGAATCACAAAATGTTCTGAGTTGATCAAGTCCAACTCCTGGCTCTGCACAGGACACCTCAAAATTCACACCATGTGCCACAGAGCATTGTCCAGGGTTGGTGCTGTGACCACTTCCCTGGGCAGCCCATTCCAGCACCCAGTCTTTCTCTGGGTGTAGAAGTGCACAACCTCTGTTTTCCAACCTAAACCTCCCCAACACAACCTTATGCTGTTCCGTCAGGTCCTGTCACTGTCACCACAGAGCAGAGATCAGTGCCGGCCCCTTTGATTCCCCTCACAAGGGAGTTGTAGCTGCAGCGAGGTGTCCCCTCAGTCTCCTCCAGGCTGAACAGACCAAGAGACCTCAGCCACTCCTCACACAGCTTCCCCTCCAGACCCTTCAGCATCCGCATTGCCCTCCTTTGGACTCTTACAAGTTAATGTCTTTTTTATGTTGTGGCACCCAAAACTGCCCCCAGCACTCGAGGTGAGGCCACCCCAGTGCACAGCAGAGCAGGACAATTCCCTCCCTTGCCCGGCTGTTGATGCTGTGCCTGATGTCCCCAGGACAGGGTTGGCCCTCCTGGCTGCTGCCAGGGCACTGCTGGCTCATGGCAATTTGCTGTTGACCAGGAACCCCAGGAGCCTTTCCACCATGCTGTTCTTCAGCCTCTTCTTCCCCAGTCACAGAGCCCGAGTCACCAGATGCAGGAATCTTTCACTTGCCCTGCTTAAATTTCACATGGTTTGTGATTGCCCAGCCAACTCATTTCCCGAGAATTTTGTAAGTTCTTCCTTCCTTTGAGGAAGTCAGAAGCTCCTTGCATTTTTGTTTCTTTGGCAAACTTGCTCAGTATCCCTTCCAGTCCTGTGTCCAAGTTTGCGAAGATGTTGAGGAGTAACTGTACTGTCACTGTACAGTAACAGTCACTGTAACCTTTTGTGCCCCACCATGAGCCAGCTGCTCACCCATGGCATGATGGTTTTTTTCAGCTGGGAGCTAGAGGATAGCTCCAGGAAGACACCATGAGAGAGATTATAGAAAACTTTGCTGAAACCCAGGAAAATTCAACCAGCTGGCTTCCTTTGATCAGTTAGGTGAGTTATTTCGAAAGACTAGGTGTTTAGAAGATACTAGCTTGCTGCAAAAAATTTTGCATAATGCCATATTCTTAGCCTACAAAATGAAGAAGTGAACATTGCAAAATGTACTAGGATTCATATTAAAATTATATCAACTTAAAACTTCCTAACATTCTTGTTGTTAGAATAGCTGCCACTCAAAGTATGTGATGATATAAATGATCCCATTTTAATAAGAAAATTACACAAATCTTCAGCGGATTTAAATACAAAGACATAATCATAATCAGCAAGTACATTTGTGTTCTATATATGTTCTTAGGACCCTGACATACGTCACTGAAGTTCATGGAGTTTTGGTCATTCTGGTTAGCAGGATCAGAAGCTGTCACAGATTTTTAGCTTAAAAACATAGTTCTTTCATGATATTTATCTGAAGTTCATTACATTTTTCAAAATTTTTGGCACAAGTATCATACCAGTAGGAAAGTTGGGTAATCAGGAAGACGCCTAGACTTCCAGTGAAAACTGTCTTACTTGTTTTAGTGAGGCAAACTCAAATTTTTATAAGGATAAATATGGTTATTATTTTTCTTATTCAGGAATGATTTCTGCTTTTCCCAGTCCCTAACTGAAAATGCTTCCAGCGTGCATGATTCTTAATCAGTTCAGTCTCCCTGGTAACTGCTGGGAGAACAGAGACCATTGTTATCCTATAGTTGTGTACAGTAGTTCCCATTGTGGGAGGATAGGAAGAAATGGGACTGACCTTCAAGAAAACCAGTAAACAATTACTCTAGAGGAAACTTCAAATTGTTATGTAGAGGTGAAGTGCTGCAGATGTTGTTACTTCACCCTCACTTTTGAGTTTTCCCTAAGTGATTAACAGAAGAAAATGATCGTACATCATACCTTCAACTTATATTTCAGAGATCATATTTTCTTGAATAAAATGTTATAGTCTTTAAAAACTAAAAGGTCATTTCCTTTTTCAGAATATGGGACCTCTAAAAAATACAAGGAGATTAAATAAACCAATACTTTAGTTTATTTATTTACACAGACTTAAGTGTCTTCAAGTAGCTGAGTAGTCTGTTTCCCAACATTTAGGAAGACCTTATTAAAGGACTTTTAAAGGTTGCAAGGTTAACAATAAGAAGTAGTCATGGAATGACTGAGGATTATAGCAGAAGTGCAGGCAACATGAACCCACAAATCTAAGTCATAGTCCAGAGGATAAACAAAAAAATGGATGCAAGGAAGATTCTGAATGACAAAACTTTTGGGGGACTTCTATGTTTCAAAAGCATTATTAATGCTCAGACATGAGACATAATAGGGATGTGAGAGATCAGAACCTTAATTTCTGAGGTATTTATTAGTAAAACCTTATTAGCAAAACCTTATTAAAGCAGAAAAAGCAGTTGGGATTATACAATGGCAAACTTTACTTAACTGGAATAGTCATGTACAAAGAGCACATATCTAGACCTCTCTTATAAAATATGGAATTATCAAATGAATTGCCCATCACTGCAAGCAAAAAGTAACACTTTTTATAAATTAGTGTGAATTTAACTTTATTTACAGATTACATGAGAAGTTATTTAAAGTCAAGCTGGCTGGCCTTTGAATTGAGGCTTGCCAGGAATAGATCTGCTGCAGAGGTTTATGCTTTCTTTGACATCCAACCTTCATTTGCACTTCAAGCAAAACTTCTCATTAAGAAGAGAGTGACACCTTCTCTTCATGAATTCACCAAATTGTATCCTGAATAGTAAAGTCACTTCTAGCAAAATTCTCCCTGCAGCTTGTGATGCAATCTACAATCATCTCTATTCTCATTTTAAAGAAATTTGAGGAGCATTACTTCATTAGCTTACATTATCACGTTTCACCCCAAAGGTGATGCCATTCATGGCCAGTGAACTTATTCTTACCTAGCTGGAACAGGAAAAAATACCTTCTGGTTTAGATGTGTTTGAGAAAAGTTATAAATGCTCCTCTAAACTGCCACAGATAGAAGTTAAATGACTGATAAAAACTCCTGCAATTAAGACTGGGTTGACCTTCTGTTTTAAAATCCATTATGAAGTCTGTAATATTTCAACACTTTAATATAGCCTGGGGTTTTGTGAATAACACAACATATTCTCTCTCTCTCTCTCTCTCTCTTTTTTTTAAAAATTTCTTTAGTTTTCTTTTTTTTCTGACTTTTCTCTTTTCTAAACCAAAGGTACTGATTTCTACCTCTACCTACTGAGTTGAAAATAATATTTTCCTGTTTAGAACTTACATTTAGGAGGTAACATTTTCAAGCTGCTAATAAACTGAACAATTTCACTATGTTGAAAAAATCATACTGTGTGTACATTTAGAAAATCTATATTGAGCATGCAGAGTAATTGATTTCATTTGTCATGACAGTGATTCCATAATTTAACTTCAAGACATGTTGTTTTCCATCCCACAATCCCAATCACATCTGTGTAGGTGTACTGTGATGCCAGCACATAGCAGAAGGAAAACCTGCCACAAGGAATTCAAAGTACTGTAAATAATCTAGTCAAGAAAAACAGAAATTTATGTCCTACAGTAAAATACAGTATTTCAAATGGTTGTCCTTTGGCTATATATGATGTTATAATTAATATTTTAAATGTGATGACATGATGAAAATGGAGATACTTTATGGTCAAAATTAACTATCTTGCTTCATTTTAAAAAAATGTGAGTATACACCAATGGAACACAGAAGAATTCGGGAGCTGAAATTTTCCTTCCCTCAGCTCATAACATTCCAGTCTCCTTTTCCCCATTCATTGCCTGTAACTGTTTTTTCCTCAAAGTAGAATTATTGCAAAGATGAACTGCAAAATGTTAGAATAATACTCTCAATCAAATTATAGCATCAGTTAAACACCAATAAATTATTTAAAAAATTCATTTAAAGAAGAAAAAATTCTTTAGGAAAAGATTATTTGCTACAACTTCTGATTCAGGTATTTTCCAAATAAGGGTTTTCCTTTTGTCTCTTGTTACAAGAAACCACATTTTTTCATAAACTACTGTGTTACATCCAAGAGTAATAATTCCTTCAAGAACAAACACATCAAAGAATAAAACAGGTGCTGTCTGTGCTAACAAGGGACACAGGGCAGTGCAGTGAAATCAGTGGCTATGAGGACAGGTGCTTTTCGTGACTCTCTGTGACCATCACATTTTGGCTACATTTGGGGAGCTGGTTCAGCCTTCTCTGAGACTACTGTTCAAAGCAGAACAAAAGTAAGTGAGCTGGTTGCTTCAAAACTAAAAAACTAATGAAGATGCATTTTAAATTGGTTTTCTGACGTATTGAACCAATATCATGATCTAATAGTAGAATAATGTTGTTGCAAAAAGCAATTTTTAAAGAAAGAACACCTTAAAGGAAAAACACTTGGACATGTGAAAATCAGGATGGTGAGGGGAATTAAAACTTTATCAAGTTTGCCAAAGTTTACTTATAAACATGTCATTTTTCTACAGAGACACTAACTATTTTTATACCCAAGTCAAGGATTTACATATTAATTAGAACCAAATGTAACTAAGCAGTAGTGCACCCAAACTTGCTAACTTTGTCCCTGGAAAAAAATTAAAAACACTGAATCTTCCCCCAAAGGAACAGGATTAGCTAAATTCTCAGGTCAGACACTCAAATTATGTAAGGTATGAAGTCCTACAAAGTATGTCTTTTTCTGATACTCTTATTAGCTGGGTTTTCTACCACCCAAAGTCTTCACCATCTCACTAAATAATGAGTAAAAATACATTAACTGTTTAAAAAAGAGTGAAGTGCCATCTTCCACTACAAGGAAATTAAACATATAAGATTAATGCAAGGAAAGGGACCACAAAGTAACAGTTAGCTAAGATACACAAAATGATCTATAGGACTGCTGATGAAAATGAGCAAAATATGGTTGTTGTAAATGTCATGGGAAAGGATATGGAGAAGAATTGTGAAAGAAATACATTTATCTGCTTTGTCACAAGATTTTTTCCATTCTCAGGAACAAGAGGAAACAAAGGAAATATCTGAAAGGCATAGATGCTTGTTGGGCAAAAAAGACTGTGAATGTTGATGAAGTGAAGACAAAAATCACCTTTCCTATACATCTGTAATCTAGTGAAGCAGGACAGGTGCTAGTAATAAAACTTCTAGACATATGCAACAGTGGGGTTTACTGCATTAATTAAAAATTGAATTAAAATTACATGAGAATTCTGTCTTATTTTCTTTTTCAGTTTGGATAAAACAACAGCACTTAGTAGCTACATAATTCTACAGAAAACATTTTTCCTGAACACCTTCAAGGTATATCCTCTTCATTTGTGAAAAGTAAAATAGAAAATAAGTTAAATATTGCTACTTAGATTGCTGCTTCAAATGGTCACCATAGCTAAAAAGCCCAAACATACAAAGAAATAAAATCCCATTAGTCTCGATTTCATTTTATTGGAAATTGTTAAGTAGCAGAAATAAAAGTCATGCACTCGAAAAATGTGAGTTTTTATTCTGGAGGTGACCCCTATGCTCTTTGTCTTCTCTAGTATCACAAACATACAAAGATTGTGTTATACAATATTAGAGCAAAACTGTAACAGCTTGTTGGAACAAAAGCTGCTCATGAAAGCCATGCTAGCCTCTTTAGAGCCTACCCCTGTTTCCTTTTAAGTGCACAGGAGATTTTTACTAACAGTATTGGATTTTGGGTTGGGCCCCTTATCATTCCTGAACAACTCATCAAGAAAATGCATTAAATACACAGACCTAAATTATAATCATCACCACAATCATAATCCATACCTTAAATAAAAAGCAGAAGACACTGAAATGTGTTATTTGAAATTGAATACACCCAAAACACATAAGAAAAGAAAACAGACAACTTGGGAGCTGCTTCCAATTCCTGCCTACATGATATAGTTATCAGCACCACCATTGCAGTTAAAAATCTACAACCCTGATTTTCATGAAAATTTCATATTTGCTTACGTCCCTAAACCATCACAGCTATCCCACCACCCTTATAGTGCTTGAAATGTAGCTCATAGCTTTCTGTTACAGAAAGTATCAAAAGCAAGTAAATTAAACAAAAGCAACTTTTGATAACAAACTCTTTACAGTTCTCAACTTGAGAAAGACTTATATCATCTATGAGTTGCTGTAGTCTGGAGGGAAAAAAAACCTCTAAACAACCAAAAACCAAAACCAAACCAAAATCAACCAACGAAAAAAACCAAACCAACCAACCAACCAACCAACCATTAAAAGGCAATATAATTTATTATTGAATAATGTGCACAGTGTAACTGGCAAAAAAAGGGCTTCTTAACTGTAGCTCCATGCTTTCAATTTCATTCAACACAGTTCAGTATTTTAAATGTAGTCTCAGAGTCAAGACAAGGCTCAAGACAGTTGTCTTGAGTCATTGCAGGTGTCACTGCAGTGTCTAGAGCTCACCTCTACAAGTCATGCTCTGCAGCTGATGACTGATGCAGATTCATTAGAAATGAATCATTTCACAAGAGGTACAATCTGAAGGGTTTTAAATAAAAGGACTACCTCAAATCAGTCCTTCTTAAAAAGAGTTTAGGTTTTATCTTCCTTATGTTACTGTGGAACTACATGAAATACATTCCAATAGGTACAAATCCCATTAGCTACAGAATATAATGACTTATTAAAAAATCATTATCATCTATGTCTCATTAGAGAGATTAAATTTGGGTTTTCTTTGTTGCAAACTTATATTCCAGCTGGAGACTACAAATGCAGGTCTTCTGTTTTTAAAATAACAATGCAAACCTCTACCTTCATTAACAGAGCACAATAATTCAGACAAAAACTATGTTTGTTTACCCTGCTACTCTCTGTGCCTTTTTCTCAAAGCTGACTTCATTCTATAAAGGAGATATAAAATACAAGTATCAGAAATAATTGAAAGGAAACTTATTTTGGTCCATTCTCTTGCCCAAAGACAAGATCTAAACTGTTCACGGCACCTGTTCTTAAACCTTCAGGCCATCTACTTCAGAATTTAATTATCAAATTGTGAAAATACTGGCTTTATTTTTCTTTTTTTTTTCCCCTCTAATGCTTAACATAAATCTTTCTCCCTACAAACTGACCTCTGATTTTGTCTCAGAAAAAACACTGGTGTTTGCCTCCCCGTTTTCAGATACACTTTACATATTTGAACACAAGCCATCCCACCTTTGGTTGTACAGACAGAATTAATTTTATGTTATTTTGTTCATTCATGTTTTTGTAAAGTTCATTTTGTTCAAGATGTTAGGCATATCATGTTTTCCAGAGCTTGTTCTTGCTGTGTCATGTTTTGCAGGATATTTTTTCTACTGATTCTCAAGTCGTCCAAAATTTTAATGAAATACAGTTGTCAAACCTTAAAAAAAACCCACTCCATTTTTGCCTTTTTCAGTTTCAAACACAGTGGACATACTACTTCATACATGTTACTGAAGACAGTTTTATTTAAACGTCTAAATATAATGGTTGATTATTGGATTGTAGTATGACAATTCTGATGGATACTCAGGACAACAACTAATACTTCTTTGCAAATTTGTAATTTGCTATCCTATGTTTTTTGTTTTCTTATTCCAAGCTTCTTCATTTTGACATATTTCTGTCTTTAATGTTGTTAATATTTTTCTAAGACATCCTGGGATCTTAATTCCATGCTGATCTTTTACTATGGGATTTTTTTACTAACAGTGTTTTTATCATCCCAGAAATCATGAGTTCTATACTTCATTACCACAACCGGTGTTGCTTTTCATCTTCAAATTCTCCCAGAACTCTATACTGACAATTTCTCTATCAGATGCATTTCACCTTGTTTTCCTTCTTAAGGCTGAAATAACAAATACAGTCAACACATTCCAAGACCTTGTTATTATTTTGCATCTTGCTATATGCTGGACTTCTACTGCAGTCCAGCTTAGTCTGAAACTATTTCATCTGCCTCATCACCTTTGCCTGATGTTTCATCTTGACCATAAAAGCACCTTTGTGATTTTTCTCTTTTATTGCCACTATGCACTTCACAGATTCTGCCACTCAGAGCAAGATTGTGTGCCTCAATATATGGAATAATATTTTACTCCTCTTCTTTGACTGTCATTCCTAATAAGGTTTCATATTCTATATTCATATTTGAAGCAGGAGACTTAACTACTCCTATGCCAAACAGATTCTTTTTATCTGCTTAATTTGTTTCTGTTCTCACTTCACAAGTGGATGTATTACTACCTGGGTTTCCCCATAGTGTAGCATGACAGCATGGGTTTGAAACCTGGTGAATGCGTAGCACTGAAACAAATCACCCACTTTAAAAAGTAATAATATTAAGGGTAATAGAACTTTTCCAAAAATAAAAAGTGCCTGATGCAAATTTTAGAAGCAAAAATTTTCAGCAGCTCAATAATGCTGAGAAGTTGTCCAGCTGTGCTAATATCATTACTACCCTATCACCACATATTTATCCCAGTGTCAAAGTGTATTTATATTATTATGTTGTTATTGCCTTAGGAAAAAATATTTTAATTGGTTTTTATACTTGTACTTCTAAATCATACCAGAAAAAAATTAATGGACTGTCTGGTACAATTATAAAGGTTTACTTACATTTTCATTAAAATTTCCTTAAGATCGTCTGCAGAAAAACAAGAAAACCTTTTAAGTTCATTGTTCTTTTTTGTTCATTGTTCTGTTTTGTTCTTTCTTTTAAGTTCTTTTGTTCTTTTTAAAAAACAATGAACTTTTGCTGTCTTAGTAAGACTTTTAACTAATATAATTTAAAATGTGTATTTTCTAGAAAGCGCACCTTGTTTTTTAATATTACTCTAATGTGTTGTGTAATTTATTGTATTTATTTTTATGTCTTGTTCAATGAATCATTTGTGAACACTTTAGGAGATAAATAGTATGACTTGGCAATAATAGCACAGTACACAGTACACGTGTTATGTCTGATGCAATAGCTAGTCAGAGTCAGAATAGGGAAACTTAGAAAAAATAAATGGTTGCAGAACGATGAGCAAGAATTTTCTCTGAAAACCCACATTTCAAGCCATAAAATTCCCTAGCAGGATACACACTTTGGTAGTGAAATAGAAAATAAAGTAGTATGTTTTTATTTATTAGGCCTTTTTTGTTGATCAGATAGAGAGAAATCACACTGTCTGTAGTAGCTACTAAGATGTACAATTTTCAAATAAGCTTTTTCCTGAGTAAAAGACATAACACACAGTTCTTCCATATTCTGAGGGCTGTTCACCACTGCAGACATGCAGTATGCAAATTAAACTTTTTTTACTCCAGCTGAGGCTGTACTTCTCCCATTGAGTGATTTATTTTACAAGAGAGAAAGCAGTATTTGCACCATTAACCTTCCCTGAGACTTTGCTGGGGGAAGTTTTCCTCATCATTTTTATACAATTACAGAAGAGTCTAGGTATGAGAACCATCCAAGACAGAAATACATCTGGGAATGTCCTGGTCATGGACCTTGTATCTGCAGTCTTATCCTTTTAGTTTAAAACACAGGCCCTAAATAATGCTTTAAGACAGCTGTAAACTGTTTTCACCCTTTGCTGTGAAACTTTCTATCATCAGAACAAATCTGTTATAAATTGTATTAGCAGAAACTGACAAAATTTAGAAGTGCACATGAATCCTAAAATAGTTTATTTCGAAGAGTTTGTACCTTTGAAAAAATCTTATAGTGAACAGTAAAGCAACTGCTGGTGCACTAGAACAATCTGTAGAAATAAGATTGGTCTACTAACATGTACAGATTTGTTTTCCAAAATCAAAATAATAACTTGTTAAATGTATTTACTTGTTGGTTCTTTTTTCTTTAATATCTGTATGTAGGCCTTAAAGGCCCATGGAAGTCAGATCTCCTTGTCAGTTCAAAAAATAAAATACTCACCATTTTTAAGGAGAGGTAAGGTAAAAAAATTAAGAGAAAACAGCATAACAAGACAACAGCATAACTTATTGTTCTACTCATGCATTATTTCCCATTCAGTCCTTCTTCCCTTGGCTATTTACTTAAACTGTAAGCTATTTAGAGTGAGGGGGTTGTTTTCTGACTCATTGTCCATACAGATTGCTGGCATTCTGTACTAACAAGCAACTATTATAAACAACAACATGTATATTCTCTTTCATACAAACACAACAGACTTTTTAACAATCAAGAGTAAGGCTTAGAAAACAGACTCTACACCTCAGAGCAGAATAGTGGAAATTCACTGAGATTAAATAAATGAATGACCCAGATCCCTGGAGTTAAAGCAAAGAATTTGGCAATGCCACGCCCAGCAAGAAGTGTTGAAGAGACAGAAGGGAAGCTTCTGTAAAAGTACTGGAAGGGGTTAAAAATGAGACAGGAGTGAGCCACTCTAATGTGAATATAGTTCTCATTAAACAGAGCTGAAGGCTTCTAACTAGAAATTTCACATTATATAGCTTCCAGGTAGCTGAAATTGCCAAGTCAAAACACTGTTGATGAAAAGATTCCAAGCTTTGCACGAACGTTGTTCAACAGGTAACAGTGACTGGGTCTGAAAGAAGATATTTCCCTTTCTCAGTGGCCAGTTCAGCAATATCACAGTGACACTGAAACACAGTCATTTTACAGACAGCTCTATCTTTATTCTAATCCTTTTTTTTTTTTTTTTTAATGGAAACATTTATTTTGTCAAGGCTAGCCAAAAGCACTAGTAAAAACTGCTTTGGTTTCAAAATGGAAATACATAATATGTGTGTTTATCACTGAAGACAGAATATAATCAGTAGATTATCAGATTCTCTTAACTGATTAAGAAAATTATAATGTGTGCAATTGCATGTATGGAGTCTATTTAAGAGGGAAATATGATAGGGAAGTTTATTAACTCATCCAAATAGCTACACATAAAACAGAATAGACACTACATGAAGAGAATTAATTCATTGTTGTATTTATGGAATTTGTAAGAATACATTTAAAAAGTACAATACACATCTGCCCTTTCTTAAAGATGGAGACTCAAATCATATTGAAAAAGAGCATAAACTAGATTTTAGTCCTGAGTGACAGTATTTAACTACACAATTCTACATATTACAATGATTAGTAAATTAGATTCTAAATGCCTTCGACTGCCTTGCTCCTCAGTGCATTTCTGTATAAATTTTGCATAAAGTCATTACTTTTGTCACTTTAGTTCAATTGATATTACCTGCTTATTTCAAGATAATACTCTAAATAATTTTCCTTTTTCTCACCTGTAAAACTCCCATACTCCTGCATCACAACAAAACTATCATGAAATAAAATTACTATTATAAAATTTTTCCCAGTATACCTGGAACTACAGCCTAGAAAGCCTCTTGTTCACTGCAAGCAAATTGGTAAAAATTATACTGAAACCTGCAAATAGTGGACACAAGGATAAATAAAAATAATGGACACATGGATAAATAATAATAAAAGGGAAGCATGAACTTGGCTTTTTAGAGTCAAATAATTTCTCACAAATCTCTTGGACCACTATAGATCAGCTCTTAATTTTCCTATTACATGTAATCTTCATGGATCCAACTCTAAATACACAGAATGCTCTATATGATTCCTTACATTTCACTAAATATATTTTCAAATGTCAGTTAATTCCTGGCACAAATTAATTTGGCAGAAGTGGACAAACATAATAAAAAGGTGTAAAAATCCCTTATTTGCTCAACACTAACTACTTTTTTTAATGCTGTTGCTTTACTATTTCTTCAACCTACTTGCTCTACAGTTCATTTTTTTGTTTATTTGTTTTTTCCTTTGCTAAATTTGTTTGGTTTATATTTAGAAATCTGGTGTCTAAGACTGTGGTTCCAAAAATCCTTTACTTCAGAAACAAAACTCTGAAACATTATTTCTTTCTGGTCTTCATGGGTGTGTCTACATGTCTTTTTAATTATTCTTTATCAAAAGCAACACTACAGTAAGTAATAAAAATAAAGATAGAAACTGGATGAGAAGCAGAAATTATTGTGAGAACGAGGTAGAGCATTAAAAAAAATGTGGCAAAGGCCAATTTAAATTTTTCAGTGTAGGTAGTGAAGTCATTTTTTGATTTGCTAAATTACTCTAAGCAATTTTCTTAACCCCTCACAAATGATTAACAAACAAAGGCTTTCCAAATTAACTTTATTATTCAATGTTCCTATTTCCCATTTGCTATATTTTCATGGCTGCAGTCTGCATCTCAGATAATCCACACCTTTTTTGAAGAATCAGGCCTGGAGAGTAAGCACTGAGATAACATGCAGAGGACCAGAGAAAGCATGGAAACCACTGAGGAGCAAGAACTGTGGAGGAATTACTTTGCAACCAGTCCAGCTTATAAAATTGTTCATTTTATAATAATTGTTAATTTATAATTGTTATTTTAAAAAACTCAAAGCCTCACTGGTGAGAAAGAAGTGTGAGGCTTCAAATTGCCATCAGTTATGTGTCATATGCACCATTATTTTCCCACAGCCTTTACCATCCAGCTGCCTAAAGTTTATATCATGTATTTTTGATACAACTACCTACCTGTGTTTCCAAATATATTCAGAGCTTAAACTTTTGCTGCTGTCTTTACAAAAGAAAAACAGTTCCACAGATATACCTCTGATATAACCAAGATCTTCCACAGAATCATTCATGGTGTATGGATTGATAGATTGCTATGTGCTGAATTAAACAATTCCTTTTGAGTTAGACAAAAGACTGTCTAATTCATGCCATTTAGAATGTCACATTTCTGAAACAGATATTCCTCCAAACTGTCCCAATAAATTGTGCACATTCATTGAGGGACTCGAATACTTCCTCTCTCTTTGGAAAGTTCAACCTTCTTTAAAATCTTACCAGAGTCTTTACTTTTTACAAAACAAGGAAGAAGTTTGTTTAAAAGTATTTTCACGAGACTATTCACGAGTGGGAATGTGAACCCGCAGGAGGTGAACCTGCTGCTCTAGGAACAGGGAAGCCAGAGCTGCTCCTGTATCACCATCTAGTGGAGAAGAGCCCTGCTGCCCATTACACAGCTCCCGAGCTCCGTGAGTGTGAGAGCGGGTTCCTGACTGAACCTCAACTGATGGATTGCACACTATCTGCTTTATCTAGATCTTTATGCCCAGAGATCAATCAACTTCCAGATAGGAGACTGGAACTTACACCTAAGTATGTTCAAAGTAACAACCTAAGAGCTCTGGATACCTTACCTTTTTTAACCTTTTGCCTCCTTGGACCAAAACATTCAGCATATTTTTTTGAGTGTCATAAATGTCATGTTTGGAGGTGAAAAACTAGAAACTGTTCCCTAACTGTCATTTGGAGTAAAGAGTCATCGCAAATTATGGGTTTCTTGCAAATTAATGGGACACCAAATTGGCCTAATTCTTTTAGGGAAATAAAACAACTGGGCACAATTTACACAACTGAAACAAGGACAAGAAGGCACTGTTACTTGTCCTAAGACAAAGACATGAAGGCACTACTGGAAAAATCATGTCTATGGGGTAAGCATTCAAAGAACAAAGAAAGATTTCTAACACTTATTATCCTTTCTTGTAACATTAAAGCAGTAACTCTAATGCAGTAGTAAGGGAAATAGTAAGGGAAAAAATAAATTCCAATACAAATTTTACATCCAATGGGGCTATTATTTAAAAGCTATATTGATATTTTCAGTGACATTAGAGAGACATGGTAACTATTCTCAAAATTTCACTGGGGCAGAGGTATCATAGTGTATGTACTTCCAATAGATTTCAGCTATGAAATAGTGTCATTTTTATCTTCACAGGTCAATGCAGCATTTAGGGTTTTTTTCCTGACCTAACTGTGTATTTTCATACCTAAATATATTCACAGAACCACAGAATGGGTCAGGTTGGAAGGGCCCATAGTGCATCATCTAGTCCAACATCCCTGCTCAAGCAGGGCACATGGTGTAGGATTGTATCCGGGCTTGGATATCTCAGGTGAGGGAGACTCCACAACCTCTCTGGGCAACCTGCTCCAGTGCTTGGTCACTGCACAGTAAAGGAGTTCTTTCTCATGCTCAAGTAGAACTTCCTGGGCACCGCCACACGCAAAGACCCCAAACCAAACAAACAACAAAACACAAAACCCAAAGAATTGTAGCCGTCTTGCAAGATTGTAGTGTTAGAGTAAAAAGCACATTTCCACCTAGAGAGGGGTCAGGAGGTCAACAGAATCAAACACCACTTCAAAAGTTCCCAGTGCTCACAACACTTTGTGGTATGAAAAGGAAGGCCCTATATTTGACTGAAGACAAGCAAACAACAAAATTCACTAGCTGAGTACAATACCCTATTTTACACTTTTTTTGAGAACTCATCCAACTCTAAGCAAAACCAGACATTACTCACTTGCAATGTTTTAAACAAAATCTTGCATTTTATTGCTGTTATTTCGCAAAATTAGTTTTCCTTCTACTTTCACTTTTGAAGACTGTGTTTGCAGTTGTACACCATGTGTGCTTTCTAGATTAGATAGCCAGGTCTGATGTTGAAATATAAACTGAAACTGCAAAACACTTTTCAGACAAGAAGCTACGCAGCGGCAATAAATTTAAATATTCTAATGTCTGAGTATGTTAAAGGAAAATATGATATCAATATACATGATTTGTCAGACACCAGCACAAGTAACTCGCCTTGCTTGGCCTTGAGCAACTCAAATTTGTAGATCCAGTCATATCACTTGGGAGGTTTCTAGAAAAAGCTCTCCTGCACTCATGCAGCTTGCAGAAGTTTTTCTGCCAGAAGTCTTTCCACATGTTCCTGGCTACCAATGAAGGAAGGCCTAAAAACTAATAACTTGGATTAACTTTATAATAATAATTGGAGTAAAATCACCAATTGCAATTCCTCTTGCATTTACTTTAAGCTATATTCCCTCCCTTCTTCCTAAAAAATGTAAATGCCTCTTGCCATACAGTTCAGTATGGTTCAGGCCATTATCCAGTGAGAACCAGAGAATAAAAGGGAAAGGAAGGAAAAAGCATGGTTCTGAAAAGGAATATTGACCTGGAAAAGTTGTCAAAGATGGAAGATATTGAAAGGAAAACGTTTAATTGCAGGCATTAACATCTGTGTAAACACCACAGGGATCCAGTACTGTGACCCTAGGAGATAATGTGAGGAAGGGAAATAGAATTTCTAGTATTTAATATGGCAATAGACTGAAGAGTCTAAGAATTGAGAAGCAGATGATAAGTTTTTTTACATACTTTTATTTTGTTTAACAAAAACTTTTTGGGGGATTGAATTGCCACTTGAAGTTATGGAGAAACAGGAATAGAGAAATGAGGAATAGTAAAGAAAAAAAAGACAAAACATGGAAATTTCAGCTAAATGACCCTTTGCATTACATTCTTTTAAAATGTAAGTAGAAAATTTACAATTTTGTTTAATCTCCCAGCAACTGCAGTTGGGAAAGACTGTATGTCAAAACCCCATACCATCTTATCAAAGACGTTTAAGTGCTTAAATTGGGAAAGTCAGGTTGGGACCCCAGCACTCAGGGTCAGGACACCTCCATTTCTCCAGTTATTGCTAAATAGAAGACCTTCTGAGAGGTGACTGGTAGGAAAGGTGTGTGCTAATGTCTTTACAAACAATTCTGTGGGTGAAGGAATGGGTGTTAACGTCTTAGAAATGAGTCTTAATATCTCTACTGACTTCAAGCCGAAGGTTTGTTACAGATCCCAGACAGCTTGACAAACAGGCAAGGGTCTGCGTAAGCCTCAACTTCCGAACTTTGGGGTAAAATGACAGGTTCCAGGGGGAATATTTGGTAGATAGTTCGGGAAGGCTGTACCTTCCTAGTACCTCAGCCAGTGGGGGAAGCAAGAAGGCAACATACGGCCGGGAGCTCAGGATAAAAGGAGGCCACATCCTCTAAAACCGAGAGAGAGAAACCCCGCGGGCGTGTGCCCGGGTGGACTCACTGCAATTATGCGAATAAAGTTGCAGGATTCCTCTGTCTCCTTTGTGGACGCTGGCTTTTCACAGCGTGGTTTTCCGTACACGCCTGAGCCCACGGAGGAAAGCAGCCGCTCCGGCTGAGCAGGGACGATGCTCCGTCTGCAGGGATGGGGAGAATGCTCACTGCTCACCTGGGGGACAGGTAGGCGCCGTCCTTACAGAGTCTACAAAATTCTCCACTGGGAATCATAGAAACAAAAAAACAAACCAGGAAACAGGCAAAAAAGACAATACCACCCCCCCCACCCCCCCATCCCACACACAGAATTTACCAATCACTATTTAAACATTGTCGCACGTTTCCACAACACTACGAAGAAGTGGAAGACTGTTGGAAGACTTTATCAGACGGCATTTAAGGCCGTTTTGCGGGTGGGTGGTCGCTGCCCCCGCTTCATACCGCCTGTATGAAGTGTGTTCACTACCCTGACCTGCCCGCGGTGCTCAGCTGCAGACCCCGCGGCAGGATCCCACTCCGTCTCCGCCACGCTGATTCTGTGGGATCGGCAGGAAAGGGGTTAAACGAAGGAGCCTCGGCGTCTGGAACACGGCGGACTGTTCCATTACTTCCAGAGGGGAGACCCACTTACACTTTGCTAATTATTCGCTATCAGATAATGTCATGACTCGAAAAGTAAAGCTATAAGCAGTCGTTATAAAGCACAACAAGCAGGTCTGTGAGTCAAAACAGGGGAACCTGAGGTAAAATCTTGAGGGCACCTCCGTCTTTTCTCCTGCGTGGGCAAGTTGCGCTCAGCCCGGTCTGAGGGAGGAGGCGAGGCGGCACCCCGGTAGCGTGTTTGGGGCTCGCAGGGGCGCTTTAGGAGTTTTAGATACACTTTAATTTCTCCTTTCAGCATCGCTAGAGTTTTCCTCTTCCCTGGCTGCTTGTAACAGGCCTTGTTTGCCTAACCGGGACTGGGAGGAGAGGAGGAAGGGCGGGCAGGGGAGCGGTGACGGCAGGAGGGTTCTGAGGTGACAAAGGCGCGGGAAGCGACCGGAGCAGCCCGGGTGCTGCTCGGTCAGGGGGTCAGTTGCTTTCTTTAGCTCAAATAATTATAGAATCGGTCGTGCCGAGCCCAGTGGAAGAGATGTGACAAACAGGTTTGGGAGTCCTGAGCATAAACGAGAGTAACTCGGCCGGATTTCACAGGCGGTGTTGGAGAGCCGGGGCTGAGATCCGCCCCAGGCGGTTCGGGGACAGGCGGAAGGCGTCCTCAGACATCTGCTCACACCACTGTTTTGGAGTGTCTTAGAGACATTGTCTGTGTTCTTTAGGATCGACTTAATATGTCTGTATAGAGGAAAAAAATTGAAAAGTGTCTTTTTTTTTTTTTTTTTTTTTTTTTTTTTTTTTTACTATTAATGGTAAGAATTAAGAAAGTTAGGAACTGGGTTCTTACATCTGCATCTTGACAGGAAGAAACAGGGTGCTTCAAGTCTTATGAAGGAGCTGGTTTAAAAGCAGCTATTAGTGATAGAGAGCTTTCCATCATACTAAAAATATTTCTGTGGAATCATAAGCATGGGCAGTGCTTCCCAGGCAACTATAAAATGCCAAGCCCACTTCCTCTGAGAAACTCTGAAACTTAAAAGCAGATCAAAAACACACAGTATTAACAAATTTAGAGCTTACAATGAGAGAATAGAAGGGGCATTGTCTTCGAGAAGCAAAATTAATTTTTGTAACATATTTTCTTCTGTATTATTTATAAGAAGATTTCTTGTCTGCGTAATTATTCTTCAGTACCAGCTGAGCAGTATTGTTTCAGTAATACTGTGGTAACATTGTATAGATGGAGAATCCACATATCTCAGAGAAATTATGAAAGATTGAACTACATTATAACCTGGGTCCCTCTGGGGTGCAACAGTGAAACAGCACCGACAAGTGTGCTTTAATCATTATTCCTGCACTGGCTTTTTTTTGGTGGCTAAATAAGGATCTCAGTGCACTAGACTAGCAATCCAGAATCTTTCCTGAGTTCTACATTACCAAAAATAGTGTTTAATTTACAAAGTTGCAGTATGTTTTTGCAATCAAAGGAAAGTGTATAAGCTGGAGAAAACCTATTGGATTAACAGTACTGTAAATTTTTGCTTGGCACATAGAGAGTTATAAGAGGTTATCCTTAAAATTTCTGCCTCCCTCCCAAAATTCCTAGGGGCAATAATTAATCTACAGCTACCTAAACATGTAGTTGTATTCCTATAGCCAGGTTATTACAGCTCTATAACTTCCCAGAAATTACATGTGAAATTTTCTATTTCAGGCATTTTGACAGCAGTAAATAGCATTTTGAATGAAATTTTTGGGAACTGGACAGATTATATCTATTACATGTGAAGAACACCAGCCATAAAGAAGTCTCATATAGACATCTCTGAACTGCTTTTAGAAGAGGGTAAAGCTGGTAGAGGCCTGGTAAGAAAATCTTCATTTAAATATACACAATTTTATTGTTGGGAGGGAAGATTATTCAAGGAGTGAGAAAGAGGAAGAAGGTAAAGTTAATAAGTTTGGTAGGTCTTGAATGTTCAGCTTTTACACGGTTTTTTACTAACTTCATAACACCAGGAAGGTTGCAGGAATGATATGTAACACAATGTCCATCATAGTGAAACAAAGCCTTACAGCCAGTCCATCAAACATGTATGAGACACTCCTTCCCCCATAGGCCATGTTATATTTTTGAGTTAATCATCAACAGTAAAGGAATACCAAGGATTTTTCTCACTTTTCAAGTTCTAGATGGTATTTATGAGAAGATACAAAAAATAGGGGTATGATAAGGATATCATGACTACCTGTAAGATAAAATATACTTCCCAATAAAATTCAGATGGACTAGGAAAAAACTCGTTTACCTTTATAAATCTAGTTTTTAAAACCAAAACAAACTCCCTAAATGTCTGTCTATCACTAATTTTTAGATGTTCAATTTTTCATGAAATTTAATTCTTAAGGAAAGCTCAGACATGGGTAACATCTCTACTTGGCATGCCCCTAGGCTGGACAGTTAACTTCAGTACTTCTGAAGTTTATGAGGCAACATCCAAGTTTAGCAATATGCAACATCCAAGTTTAGCAATATGCAAAGTTATTCACAGACAATCATAAACACAGCAGAACATTTACATTTTAAATAAAAAAAAATGCAGTCACTAGTCTAAATGAAACTTGGTGTGAAAAAAATTTAGAAAAGGAAAGATCGTATTTTTAGGTCTGCATATATATAACAATTTTTGTGACAGTTTTTAATGTAAGTACTTTTTGTGCTTTTCTATAATTTAAACAGAAATTTATAGCATGGCTCTCGCAAATAATCTCTTTGCCAGCAGATTATCCCTTATTTGACTGAACTTTTTATGCAAACATTATTCAATCACAATTCCTTTTCTACACTATTAAAATGGCATACCCACCAAAGTCAGTTTTTCAATCACTTTCTAGTCATAGTACATTCTTCTTTGGGCATTTCGCTATTCTGTAAACACAATTTATAAGAAAAAAATAAACCCAGTAAGATAATTTGTTATAGAGACATCCTCTTTTTAAGTTAGTGATTCTTTAAGTGAAGCAGATAGAGGTTCACATCATGGATTATTTTGCCAATGAAGAAAAATCAAAATAGGAAAATAAAGTAAGGACTTTTATATGCTGCCTCTAACCTTTGGGAGCAAGTAAGAAGGAAACAATCCAAAACGTTAGGGAAAACACAGCCTAGTGGCAGAGAAAAGATAAACATTGCCCAAGGAAATGCAGGAGGAAAAAAGCACTGTAACTAGAGGAGAGTAATCACTAGTGTAGCCTGGAATAAACAAAAGACTTTCTTAAGTCTGGAAAAGAGGGGAAACAGCAATAGAATATATGAAAGTAATGAATAACTTTAGGAAAAAGTCTAGTGAATGAAAGTATATAAAGTATTTTGTGGTGAGTATGCACATATTTTCTTGGCAGGGAAATGCATATTTTGAAAGCTGCCAGGTTATTGTAGTTTATGGATCTATTTAGAAAGCAACTGACTTTAAAATTGGCAGTGTATTCTTACTTAATTTGACTTGGTTAGTGCAGTGTCTCTGGTCAGAAAAAATAGATGGTATTAAATGTTTTGATGCACTCTGTTTATAAAGATTGTGTGTACATTCTTTTCCTCTGAAACCATGTGAATGTTTCACTCAAAGTTTCAGCTCCTTTTTGGTTGATAGTCAACTTGAATCTCCCTTGCTCTGCTTTTCTTACAGCTACCTTCCCAGTGATTGTTCAGGCCTGTATATGGGTATCTGAGTCTTCTCTGCATCAATTTCTATTGCATTTTACATCTCTTTTTCTCACACATGCCTATCCCCAAATATCCAACAAAACATGTGCCAACCATGTGTCTTTGTTTTTGGTGGTGACATGCACCCATGTTCTTGTGGAAACTGGTTCTTTTTTTCAGAAAGTTAAACTACTTCTAACAGTGATTTTGAAGAGCACTGCCTATGACAATTATCTGTAATGTGTTTTATCTAACAGCGATTTTATAGATAACAGACCATGTTAATAAATTGAACCCAGCATGGAAAACAATACTAGCAGTAGCACAGGTATACAAATCACAGCCTCCTCAGGAGAGTCACTGTATCATTTTTCATATGAGTACTTGCACTGGAATGCAATCAACAGTAGAAAAAGTTGGCAAACCTACAAAATGTACAATAATAATTCAAAACTACAAATTAACAATGCTGTCTACACTGGTCTTTCATTATCATCACAATTTTAAAATTATTTCCACTTACCTATAAGTTTTAAGGAAACTGATTATGCTTAGTGTGTTATTTCTCCAAACGTATACCTTTGAGACAAAAATTTTCTACTGTGAATTCCTCTTTTAATAGATGAATTATGTTTAAGAAACCTGAGGAAGTTGAACAGTATTTTAAAACAGTGGGAGGATAAATACAGAAATGTAAACATCAAAAACAGGAATTTAAATACATCATGATCCAGAAAAGGATATTTTCCATAAATAGATCATTTTGATGTGATTTTTAAGGTGCATCGTCTAGCCAGAGACATATATTTGCATTTAATTTGAGTTTCTCCAGGTCAACAGCTCAATTTTCTGGACCACTTATTGTCCCTGTCAAAAGTTTAAACAAAAATTTTAAAAAGGATTGTGCTAGTGGAGCATCCATACATCTTCTAAAGTCCTGACAAAGTAGATACAGGGCTATTTGTCCCTGTGGCCTTGCTGAGAAGCAAATTTCCAGCACATGTCCAGCTACATAAAAAAAAAAAAAAGGAAAAAAAAAAGAAAAGAAAAGTTATAAATGGAATACTCAGCATTCAGAAAATAACAGATGATGTTTTATTTATCCTTACTCCTTTTCTATTCTTATCTTAAAATCAATAAATTACACCTCAGAAGTAATTTGCAATACAAATTTATGTTGACAGCCATAACCCAAAGGAGTGCAAAAGTTACTTGTGCTTATTTCATTTTATTGCACTATATGTTTTCTCCTCCCAGTCTCACTGTAGCATCCTTTTGTAAGGGCCACAGGAAGTCTAAACCAAGAGGGACGTCTGCTACAGGTTAGAAGTCTGGTTCAGACACTGTGTAGGACTTTTTAAAATGTCTTCATATGAACAAATATTTCAACTGATAGCCAAACCAATCAACTTTCTTTTGTCAGGTTTCTGGATAAATATAAAGTCATTAATTGCTTGAATAATGAAATAATTAGAAATGTGAATGTGATTTATCTCTAGATGGGGAACTACAGTTTTTTCGTACTTTCCTTTTGTCAAGTCACTTTGAGAAGATTGCTTTAGGCGTGTCTATAAAATGCAACATAAATGGAACATGCATGGACATTGGAAATAATCTGTCTGAAAATTGCATATTAAAGTGTTCAAACAGACCTTGGCACAATCTCAAAGCTTGCCAGCTTGCACTTTCCCAGACAATTCCTGTGCACAATTTAGGCATTAGTGTTAGTCATGAACCATTCTCAACAGGCAAAACATGCATATGACTGTCCTGGGTAAAACATGGAACATTAGGTGGCTACAAGCTCCAATGCCAGAGAACAGTCCCAGGCATGTTTAACCTGATATTTATATGTAGCCATTTCATGCTTTGGCTGAGGATAATTAACACTTCTGAAGAATTGGAAAGTTCTCTCTTCCAAGGAAGCAGTTTTTAAAGGCCTGAGCCCAAGACACTTTTTTTAACATATGCTATATATAGATAAGCATATCTCTGTTTTAAATCTTCTTTTTCTGGCAAGTTCATTAAAAATGGAATCGCAAGGCATGTTACATTATTCTCAATTTTTTTAATGCATACAAATATGACTTTCTGAATACAGAGCTGAATACAACAGCCCTTAAGGCCAATTTTTAACTTCTGGCTTTTGCCAGAAGATGATTGTCCACGTTTATTTGCTGGCTTGTGAAGTTCTGTATTGATTTAGATTTACTTCTTAAAAAGGGGGGAAAGGAAAAAAAAAGCCTGAATGTTTTTATATTTCTGTCTTAAAGTTTTCCATAGTGGGACTCAACAACAGTCTTGTAGGAAATTTAACAGTATTTCTTATGTGGCTAACATGACAGTAAGTTGTCCTCCCAGTGCCTAGACAAACCAAGACAATTGACAGGATAGAGTTATATAATGCTCAAATTAAGAATAAAAAAACAATCGACCCCCCCCCCCCCCCACAAAAAAACCCCACTAAAAGCAACAAAACAACAACAACACCAAAAAAAACAAACAAACAAACAAACCCAAAAACCTACCACCACAAAAATTACAGGAGCAGGTATCAGGAATGATACTGCTTCCCTTCTGAAGTTCAGCAATGGTGAGAAAAGAGCCTAAAGAATATCATTGTCAATGTGTAACTGATCATTTATCTTGCCTAAAAAATCAGCTGCTGTTAGGTTTGTTTTTAAGGCCCTGTTATAACAATTCTGGGACAGTCTACTTGTCCAGCAGTCTATCATTGGCCTTTTTTAAATTATATAATGTGTCTTATTATTATGTATGTTTTATAGTCTAAATTAAATGTTTTAATTGTCTTTAACTTTATTCAGAATTGCTAGTACTTTGCATAATCAAGAGTTTACTTTAACATTCAAATGAAAGTACCAGAGTTTTGTCTTGTCATTTTTTCTCCATAGAAACATTATTGTACATTTTAATATATATGCCTGCCATAGAATTCATACCGTTTACAAACAGAAGCTCATTCTTAACATGGTCGAGATAATGCAAGCTTGTCACTTAAAATGAAAAAGTACCATTTAATTTCATATTAAATTCTTGTTAGTCAATTATGCTAAATAATTAGAAGAAGGAAAAAATATAACTTCCATCTGGCTTACAAGGAAAATAAATAAAAATCAGTAGTCTCCATGAAGTTGTAAACTTAAAGCAAGTAACCATACAAATATTTGACTCCTCAGGCTTCTTTGGCTTTTTCTTTAACCTGTACCACTTTGAGTTTCATATTTAGGTTGCTTACTTTCCACAATGAATGTTCCCCACTCAATTAGTTACATGGTGCTATTATTTGTTCCTGTGAACTGAAGGCAATGCAAAGAACATAACTTTGTATTACTTGTCATACAGCATACATTACTGAATTCTTCCTAATCATTGTGTGGTCCAGCCTTAACACCAGATTCTAAACAGAGTATTTAAATTTAGGATGATAGCTAATGATTGTGTAACTGTATTGAGATAACAAGCTAGCACTTTTTATAGGAAAGTTCTTTCCAATTATTGAAAGGGTATATAAAATAAACAGTCATAATTAAAAAAAACTATTTTACTGACATGTCCTAATTATTTTAAAAATCTACCTAGAAATACATATACTGTAATATGGGTAATATACATACCTGTAAATTACTAGGAGGTAAACAGAATGCACAGTGTTTGTGCATCACATAACAATTTAAAATGACAGGTAAACAACTTAAAATGACAGGTACTTGAATGTTATACCAACCCTTAAAGACACAAAAATGGTAAAAACCAATGCATTTTTCATTAATTCTACAGAAAAAATAAAATCAAGTTACAACAATCATATCTAAGAAAACATTGGTGCCAGGTGTATTTTTAGTACACTATTACATGCTGTTCATAATTTATGAAGCTGAATAACAACATGTAGCAGTCAGGGAAGTTAGCATCACAGTGAAGAGGGCAAAAGAGGTCCCTTCTCTACTTTCAGCAATACTATCTTTGCATTTATAATGCTTATCACAGTACACAGCAACAGCAGTTGTAAACAGCAGCAAGAGACATACTTACAGCTTTCCATATATTTTGTGAAAATTGGTTGAGTACTTTCTCCATGAAGATCCTTCCTTCCTTTTGAATTAAGACTTACTTTGAAGAACAAAAAACGAGTCTGAGAATAACAGACTGGATAAATAGCTTAAATTTATGGGAACGCAGTCATTTTTTTTGGGCAAATGCATCTTTTGACATCAAAGGGAGCAGGACCAGGTTCTAAACCTTTATCCTGAAACTTGCAGTTCATTTTCTGGACTACATAGGTGTGGATTTATCAGAGGAATTGAGAGACCTCTGCCCTTCTCCACACTGTGACCAGCTTTGTTCATGCAGTGTATGCTCCTTAGTGTGCTACACTCATGGTTGCATAGCTGCATAGCTCCTCCCATACAGATTAGGGCTATCCCCACCCCATGACTAAGACCTGGAACAGAAATAAGGTTTAAAGGCTTTTCAGGCAGTAGTTATCAGGTTATCTGAAATACATGATTTATAACTTCTCTGGTCATTTCAGGCATAATGACATGAACCCTGTGCATACTAAAGTGCTTTTAGGAATATAGTGAACATCCAATTCTGCAATGGACTGTTGTGAGTGAGCTTTTGAAACAGAATACAAGGAACACTTGTCTGAATGCAGTCAAAGAACTCGATCTTTCATTTTAAAAAGTGGAATAAAAATATTTAATTTCCTTTAAGGAAAATAAAATCCTGAGTTCTGCCCATTGGTGTTACACACCACCTTCTAAAAGAACTAATGGTTTAAATTAGTTGCTCTCTCGTGCAGCTAATACAGCATAGTACTCAAGTAAAACAGCCATTTCTACAAGTTCTTTTAGTTGAACAGTATTTTAAAAGCATTGAATAGTCTAGTGATATTCTCATTGAAACCATAATCAAATAGGTACTATAAAACATAAAAAAACCATATCTGGCATTTGAAAATTAAAGTTTTAATGTTCTCTGTTTTATTTACATATTAATTCACCAACTAAGAAAAAATAATTATTTAAATAGATTACTAAAATCACAGAAAGACTCCATCAACATAAATTGGTAACAATCACTTAGAAGTAGATTGAAATAGTATTCCTGAGCTTTGTAATTTTAGAATTACATTTTCCTGAAAATTCATAGATGTATAAGTATACATATATATGCTATGTGAACTCCAGATAGGTAGTTCCTTAAATTATATTTTATTTCCAAAAGAATGTAAATAGTTCTCCCCTTGAGTTACAGAGTTGCAATGTATTAAATTAAGTGCAAAGACTTAAGGACACTCTTCATTTGCAACACCAATTATTTACCTTTATTTCAAATTGATAACTTCAAGTTATAAATGCATAAACGATTATAGGATTGGGACCTTCTGTATTAACTTGGAACAAAGGTCTGTAATACATTTTTTCAGAACTCAGCTTACTCTGTCTGTTAATATGTGCCATTAGAATAATAGTATTTCCATCACTGAATTACTGTGTTTTCCAGTGCCGTCTTCACTTCTGTACTTTTAAACAAAAACACATACACTTATAAACCAAACTTTGATTTATCCAAAATTACGAATTTTGTAGTAGTTTAAGCATAAGAGAGGCATTGGAAATTTGTATTAAAGACAGAGCACTATTCAAAAAATCCTAAGCATTGGAGAGATCAGGTGCACTGGTGTAAGATTTTATCCCTTTGTGCAAATAACATTTATCCAGCGCTGAAAGGGTTTGTTTATATGTCACAGGGTATTTACAGCTGTGTCCAGCTGATTCCTGGAGTCGACAGACAAGCAGTGCTTCTTCTAGAAATGAAAGGATTTTTGTCCAAGTACTGAGCAGCAAACGACATTGAGTGAGTACT
Source organism: Pyrgilauda ruficollis (assembly GCF_017590135.1). Taxonomy (NCBI): domain Eukaryota; kingdom Metazoa; phylum Chordata; class Aves; order Passeriformes; family Passeridae; genus Pyrgilauda; species Pyrgilauda ruficollis. Next base: position 367,830 of record NW_024519095.1, read on the forward strand.
AAAAGACATAGTTAATTCATGGGATATAAATGCTTCTTCCTGTGCTATGATTATTCAGTTTTACCTGTACAGAGGAACACCAGAAAGTCTTTCAGATTAGGACATGCTCTTTCTCCAAACACTCCTTCACAACACACTATTAAAATATTTCCAGTAAATCTGATGGTGGTGGAGCCTCAGCCTCCAGCGAAGGACATTTCACCTGAACATCAGTGTTTTCCCCAGTGCTCGTCCAAAAAGCCCGTTTTAGAAAGCCACTCCCGTTCCGTATTTTCATCTGGAAATCCCTCGCCCCGGCAATGCTTTGAGCAGCGGGTGTTTCCGTTCCTGCGGCGCGGCCTCTCACATCCACAGAGAAAGGGCACGAGCAGCGACAGCAACTCCAGCGAGCGTCCCACCTGCAGGGGCTGCCGCCTTTGAGGGCTCAGTTTAAGGGCCCTTTCCAGGTCTGCCTCCTGCGAGGCAGCCTTTTGCAGTCCTCTTCCTCGTCCTCTCCACCGTGCTTAGGCAAGACAAAAACATAAACACCAAAACGTGTATTCTTTTTTCAAGAGAATCCCTTCTTCACAAATCCTCAGCGCAGGCTTAAACGTAAACTTCGGTCCCGTTCCGTGCATCAAAAGGCAGGGAGGAGGGGGAAAATTAAAAAAGGGGAAAAAAGAGAGCAGCAGTCGGAGGGGTGTGGAAGGGAGAGGAGCTACGCAGGAGAGGGTTTGCCTGGAGAGGCGAGGCAAGGAAGCCACTCCAGCTGCAGCGGCGGAAGCAGCGCTGGTGGAGAGAGGGAGAGATCGGGCGAGGAGGAGGCAGCGTAGGGAAGGGGGAGGTTGCTGGTGTTTGGCGCCGGTGGAGGGAGTCATTCCTGCCGCTGCACTTCCGGTCGGCATTTTGTTCTGAGAGGGAGCGAGAGAGACACACACAGGATCCTTCCCCCTCCTCCTCCTCGCCCTTCTCTCCCTCTGCCCCCCCGCTCGGTACCGACTCACCGTACCCAGGCCGCCCCTCCCCGCCCTCCTGCGCTCGCACTCTCGGAGGGAGCGGCGGCGGTGGCGGCCCCTTGGCAGCGCTGCCCCTCGGCCACCCTCCGCTCTCCCCGGCTCGGAGCGCGGCTCGGAACCGGTTCGGCGCGGCGCGGCCCGACCTGTGTTGATGTTGTGAAGCAGGCTCGGGGGGAAGGGATTTGCCTCGGCCGCACACCCCCCGGCTCTACATGTTCGCTGCACTGAGGAGGAGACGGAAGAGGAGCCAGCCCCCCTCCCGGCCCGGATTATTGTTGTTATATTATCTCCCCTCCTCCTCCTGCTCCGCGGCGGCGGCGGCGGCCCAGCGGCGGCGGCGGCTCCTCTGAGGAGGGAGGGGGGCGGATTTCTCTCCCCCTCTCTCGGATTCTCGTTGGATTCAGACGCCGATTTGCTCAGGTAATCCCCCCTCCTTGTCTCCCCTTCCCCTCCCTGCCCTCTCCAGCAGCGGGCCGGGCCTCTCAGCCCAGCGGCCCAGCACTGCCGGGAGCAGAGGGGATTAGCTGTTATCCGGGGGTAGAGGGGAGTAAGTGGCAACCGGAGGTGTTTATTTCGCAGCCCCCCTTCCTGCTCGGTCGGGTTTGGCGGAGGAGGTTGGTTTGTGCCGGGCTGCCGGGAGGCCCAGGCCCGGCGGAGGGCGCAGGCCCGCCGGCCAGCGCCTTTACTCCAGCTCGGGGATTAGAAAGGCGAAGCGGCTGCTCAGTGACAGGCCTCAACCCGAAAAGAGCAGGAGGAGGAGGAGGAAACAATACAATTAGTCGCAAAGGTGCACTGATCCTTTCCCATATTTACAACTTCACCTAGGGCAAGGAAGGAGGGTCCCAGCGCAGACAGCCTCCGAAGTGGGGCAGGAGTAAGTGGAGGCATAGGGGAGGAGAGACAATGTAAATACTCAGGAACAAAAATGCCACTTGTCTTTGCTATTACCTTATTCTTCTAACCAAGTGTGTTCTGAACATTAAAAAGTTTAAATGCTTTTGGTTTTATAATCTGCAGATGTTTCATTTCTAAATAACATTATTGGTTAGTATATTAATGACTTAGTATATTTATAGCATAAAATAGTGTTTGAAGGATGATTGACACAACATGAACACCTACAGACCTAAGAAATACAGATAGCCTAGCATATTGTATCAGGTACTCCGCACAATTTTGGTGTCTGTGTCCTGTATACGCTAGAGAAATATATGTTAAAGGAAGAAATATCATTTTCTGCTTCTAGCAAACGGAAAACAGGCAAGGGATCCTTTTTAAAGTGCTGTGTTTATGACATTTAAGGGACCAAGGTGAAGATGAGATCTTAACCAAAGTACTTGAGGATCACATGTAAATTTATTTAAGTGAAATGTGAGGAATGCTTAAAAAGTGTCATCTTTTCTTGTCAGACTATATCACTTTGAAATCCCGAGGTTGTTATTGGCTGTTTGTGTCCATGATGTTTGAATATGTAATAGGCGTCATTTTTACAGGTCAACTGTGTTTTGAAAATGACTGTTTATTAGTCTCAGGTCTTTATAAATAAATAGCAGCTGATTTACAATAAAGTAAATCTTGGCCTTATAAGTGGTAGAGTTGTAAGTGTTGCTAAAAACTCAGGCACATTTAAACAAACAACCTGTGAACTAATGAAAATACTTCAAAAGAAATTACATAGCTGCAGGAAATTTTAAGATACAAAGTTTTCATCCTTGTAGAGACAAATTTTGTTAGTGGCAAACGATTATTGATATTACATAATTTGTTAAAATTTCCGCAGGGTTTTTAGTTGTTCAGGTAGATTCGCTGTTATAAGATGTGGTTACTATATCTAATAGAGTAACTTTCTGGTGCATTGTGTTCAGAGTCTTGTAAATGAAACTCTGCTATCGTGCCTCCCTGTGTGCCCTGATACATGTTTAAAAGGGTGAAGTTAATATAGCTGTCACGTAGAAGGCGTGTTTTTAATGCTGTAAATCCGTGTAGTAGTCAGTAGCGTGTCCGTGATTTGTATTGGTCAGGGAGCAGTTTGAATTTTAAAAAGCCAGAAGATCCTGCTGAGCCCCAATCCCGGCCTCCCTTCCTCCCACTAATCTCCCATTCCTGTCTTTGTGCTGCCTGGTCCTGTTAGACACTGTTTGCAACAGGGCCTCAGGCCTACGTGCGTGAAGAGGAACCATTTACAGTTCAAAAAAGCAGCTTTTTATTTTTAAACTTTGTGAAATGCAGAGGGAGCCACTAGTCGTCTCTAACTGTCCCCACCTCGGTGTGTAACAGCGGAGTTGCTGTTTCCTTTTGCCCCGTAGTGTGCGTGGAAACCGAGTGTAACTCTGCTTCACAGGAAAGAAAGGACTGTGCAGAAGTAGTTGTAGTTCTTGGGTAGTTTTCATCATCAGGAAGCGACATTACAGTCCTAGCGTTTCTTGCGTCTATGTTTCAAACAGCTGCCGTGCTAAGAATGTGTTTGTTAAGCTAACATTAGTGAACTTTTCTGACTGATTTTTCATTTAAGAAGAGTTGCTTTAAATATTCTCGATATGAGCAGGAAATGAGCTACTGTAGTTACACAGTTCCTGTCAAGTTTATCTTGCCAGGGTTGTGCGGTTGTGTTTACAGCACCCTTTTTTTTTTTTTTTTTTTCTTCCTTTTTTTTTTTTTTTTAATCGGAACGGTGCACTTTTCTGGGTTGAAAAATACTTGTATTTATAAAGGGAAATACAAGATGTCTGTTTTTGTTTGTAATTAGTTTTTTGGGTTTGTTCTTATAAGCTGTATGTGGTTAATCTTGAATTAGTTGCCTGATCAGTTTATATAGTTTTACAGAAATATTTAAAGTTGAAATATTTATAAGAAAACCTATTTTTCTTTTGAGTTGCATGTTTTAGCATATTTGAGAGTGTGTGTGTGCATACGTGAAGCAGGCCTGTGGCACTTTCATACTACTTTTTCCCTCATGTTAGGAGCTGCTGCTGTTCCAGTGTTAATCACAACAACTATCTGCTTAAGGACAATGTATTTATTTTATTGATTTTATAGAAATAAAAAATTTATTATTCTCAAGATGTTAGTTGTAACATTTTATCAAAAAGAGAAAAATGCTCCTTTCTACATTTCATTTTGTACTTTTGCTTGATTTGTGCATTCTGAATTTACTTCCTTTGTGCAGGTTGTTTTTTTCCTCTCAATTTCTTGAACATTTTACCTAAGGTTATTCCAACAAAAATCTCTTCCTGAAATCTTTTGCTGTTGATTCAAGCTGGTTTTATACTTTTTAAAAATCAAAACATAGAAACAGGCTTGCTAGTAAAATAGTAATTTTTTTTTTTTTTAAACTTGCAACGTTTAAGTTTTGGCTTAGAAGCAGCAGATGGATCAGAGAAGCAAAATGATATACCTAAGCCCTTTTGAAAATCGTTGTTCTACATAAGAGCGCAGATACCCCATGAAACCTCATGCTTGAGACTCAGCATACATGAATGTTCATACAACTCTTCTTGCAGAATCAAGGCCATAGATAGTAATTTCCTTAGGAGAGTAGCTTTTTGTTTGTTTCTGTTGTTGTGTTAGTGTGATTATTATGGTAATATAACTTTAGTCCTAGAGTGTTTCATATATATGGTCCTCTTCAATATAAATAAACTATATTTTGGAGGATACTAGGTGAAAAATATGGATTGATTTAAGCTAGAGATCCTATTTCTATTTTTATATGTTCAGTGGCAACTGGACTTTCATGTCTATTATATTACAAAATCTTAAACTGATTATACCACATTTATATTAATATTTCATAAAAATTACATAAGACATATGAAGTTTCTGGAGAATTGCTGTAACTAGAGAGAAAAATATGTACTTTTATCCTGAATATCTAGACCTAAGAAAGAAATCATCTTCAAATTCACAGCTTTATCATTTCTAGAAAGTATGTTAGAGGAGTGCCTAACATTAATGAATGTGTGTAATTTGGATAACAACTATGGGCATACTTAATCAGAAAAATATGAGTAGTGATATGATAGAATTCGTTGACTGGTAGGTGTGAGGTGGGTCATCAGGCATTAGGGTGGCTATTTAGTATCACAAGACACTAAGAATATTTAACATTTGAAACAATGGCCATTTCAGTATCATACCATTTATTTTTGATCTTGTTTTTCATTTGCTTTTATTAGAAATAGTTCAGGTTCAATTAGCTTCTGATTTTGAAACGTCAGCAATAATGAACACTCAGTTGCAGAGAGATATCTGCAAGGAAGTGTTTGAAATTGGTTATACCTGTGTATTGTTGCTAGTAACTCTGTACAATAATGATCCCTTTTAATAATAAAAAAGGAAGTATTCTTGAAATTAAGAAAACAAATGTTTAACAATTGCAAAGTCCTTAATATAATTAATCTACATTTGTATTTTTATTTTCTTTGTATTGCAAACATACTTTTTAGTAGCTGATCCTGACCCCCAAAAGGTGCAAAAGAAGTGCTTTACATTGACATGTATGACACCCCATGAGTAAGGAAATGGCATTTGAGGAGATTGTGTGGGACCTGTGTTGTGTTTCACTTCCTGTCCCTACTGTTAACCATGGAAAAATCTCCCTAGCAAAAGGCAGGGAAGAAAGGATTTTGGCCCAGCTGTATGTGGAAACTAAAAGGGATTCCAGTCAGATTGAATATGATTGTATGTGGAAACTAAAAGGGATTCCAATCCGGTTGAATATGGTTGTTAATACTGTGTTTTAAGGTGATTACGTGGTCTACACAAATAACTTGAAAAAAATGTAAATATCCAAGACCAGTTATCATGTTGAAGTCATAAAAAAATTCTAGAAAAAGTTAATTTTATGGCCTTTAGAAATTGTATCAGTTTTAAGTGTAAGTAATCAGAGATCTCACATTCTTTTTATATGAGTAAATTATTACATTTTTCATTTTATTGCTGTGGCTTGATTTGAAGCGCTCTGGTTTTTGTAGCAGTGTGTATGTGTAGACATGCAATGCATTTTAGAGGAACAGTGTCAGAAAACCCTAGGCTGCAAAATAAGGGAGTCCTATAAGGAAATAGCAGATAGAGGAGCTGGGCCTTTAACTGCACCACTTCTACCCTTGCAGCCCCAGTTCAGTGCCTCATCCAGTGCATGTGAAATGCCAGCTGACCACTCTTATAACCTACTTTATGTACTCATCATTCACTCTGTAGCCTGTTGCCTTATTATCTGCTGTGTACATCCCAGTCCTTCAGGAAGGCTGAACTGTTTCCATATTTTAATTTGTAGAGTTATCTCAAAACAAGGTGCTTTGCAGACTTCAGAGAGTTTTGGTTTTGCACATCTGTAAAATATTTCTTCAATTTTATAGATGAAAGACTGAAATGGAATCAAAATAATCAATTTAAAAGCTTATAAATATTATCTATTGTGATGTGCTTTACTCATCAGATTTTTAAAGTTACTTTACAGCACTTAGGAAGTTCATAGCATTGTTTTTGTTGGCCCTATTTTTAGTCATGTGTATTCTACACTCCCAACTTGTCAGGCTCATTGTTTCTCCTCCTGAAGCCCTAAGAAGTATAGAATGGGTTTTCACTGGAGGCCTTAAATACCTATTAAATTTCAACTCTTTCAATCATGCTAACAGTTGGAGAAAACCAGACTACCTGTCCTGAGAACCTAAAAAAGAATTGCCGTCTATCTTAAAGTTTTATTGGGGAGAAGAGAGAACAGGGTAGATCATTAACTCAAATCATGCAGGAAATTAATTGTGGTTGCCACAATATCAAATACAGAGATACAAAATGTTACTGTTACTCTGTAGGATTGCTAGTTCCGTTTGGAAGGTATCCTAAGCATTGGGTTGAGATTCTTGGGGATAAAGCTCTGGCTCTTGACCTGATAATTGTTGCACTTGATGTAGAGTGCTTGAATGCCCACCTCTACACTCAGTGGTCAGACCACTGAGATGTCAGTCAATTATCACGCTCCTCTAAGACTATTAGTGAAGGCTGTTCTGAGGTGTAGTTAGTGTATTCCTAGCCAGAAGATTGCTTCCAGGATATAGGAAGTCCAGGCCCAAATGTGTAATTGTATCAGGCACAAAAGTTCTTGAACTTCCTTCTTCCCCTTTGGCTTTTTGTATCATGCTCAAAAGCGTGGCTCAGGGGCTGTGAGTACATTTTGGACCAGGCAGAATAAGTAGCACTTTAGTCTCATTAACTTACTTCCTTTCTGTCTTGTGCAGATTTTCTGTGAGAGTACATTTGTAGAGGTTTTTTGTTTGTTTTGTTTTGTCTGGTTTTGGTTTTGATTGTTTTCAAGAAGAATTGTTCTTCATAAAGTTTTCGGCAAAAGATATCTTGAATGTGAAACTTCTCAGTGAACTAGTTTTATTAACTGTGTTTTATTAAAATTCCTTAGTAGAAAAGTGTTATGTTCCACATAAGGCACCTCCTTTTACTTTGTAAGTTTGTGTTTCATGACATATATGTCATGTGCCATATATGGGGCAGTGATCCTGTGAATAACAAGAAGCAGTATATGATCATTTAATCAATGAATATCACAATGCACAAGGAACTAAAATATAGGTACAAGCAACCATAACTCTAACATTTCTTAATACTTCTGTGCTTGTTTTTGTAGTACTAACCTTTTTTCTCCCCTTTTTCCCCTCAAGCTCGCTGAATAACAAACATATGTCTGTGATAATGCATTCTCTATCTCTCATGCTTGAACTTAGTCTTTCCTCTGTGTTGACCTCAGAAAGGATGAGGTTGCAAATACTCCATCTCTGAAATTTTGTTTTCAAGTCTTATGACTTAGTAAGACTCTCTGTGTTTCTTTCATGTTATTTTCCATTCAGATGTGTTGCTTTCTCTTTTTCTTCAGATATGTTTTTGGGATATTGAGAATAGGAGGAAGAATTTGGAGGGCCCTTACCAGATGCTATGTACAGCACCTGAGTTTAATAATTGCTGTAGAAAAAATAATCTGGAACCTGCTTTTTGTAGTGTAAAAACCGGACAAATTTTGATGAGATTCTATGAGACTGTGATGACAACTTATGGGGAGTTCTTTGTGAAGATCTAAAATCTTTGATTTTTTAAAAAATTCGTTGTTACTTTTTTTTCTGACGGGAAAATTTTAAATCTGCTTGGTGATGTGTTTGTTAAGTTTCTAGTTAAAACTAAGTTAGTGTAATTGCTTTTCACTGTGTGAATGCTATATTTCCTTTTTCTCTTTCTTTTGAATTAATGGAAAATGGATTTTCTTTTGCTAGTATGCTCAGTAACGGTTGTCTCTTCTTGGCAGTTTCTTTTAAAAACTCATGTTGAGGCATAACCTGTAGCATAGCACAACTTCATTTATCCTGTTAAAATTTGGCAGTTACAAGGATTTGAAGCATTGCTTAACAGAGTTACTAGCTGACTTTAAGAATGCATGTTACTCCTTGCATGTAGGTAGGACTGGTTCTCCTCTGTTTCCTGATTACTGATCTACTATTTAAAGGCAGTGATTTCTTCTGACTTTGCTAAACTTCAGTCATTTGGGCGTTGAGTGAATGCCCTTTATTGACTTATTATCTGAATAATGTTTAAAGTGAACATAGTTCACTGGCTTCTAAGGGTAGTGATAGAGGAAAAAATATTTTAAAATTATTCTTTTTTTTCAAACTGTTCTTTGGGGAAAGGAGTTTAGAATTTCAGTGTGAAATAACTTTTTACATTAAGGATGTATATTTAGATGCCATTTGAAAAGTTTTCAGAAAATTGGGCAAATTATTAGTGTCTAAAAAATTAACTGATTTGCCTGATTGTAGGCGCCATTGTTGAAAAACATTGTGTGCACAGCAGAAATTTCCTAAAAAGTTCTAAGCAGTGAGATAGAGGTACAAACTCTTAGTTTTATGGTTTCCATTCTCTGCTTATCCACAATGCAGATTAATTTAAGTGTGTAAAAGACAAGAAGTGAAATTGCGGATGGATAGAAGGGTGAGCATATGGAGAAGGAGAGCAGTGGGCTGGAACTGGACTTAGACGGCTGGGAAGGGAATGGAGTTTGAAGGGTAGGAATTGGTAGAAGGCAGGAGCTTTGAAGTTCTTAGGGAGCAGGGCTACTCCTTAAGATGATCAGCACATCTCCTAAGAAGACAGTCTGAGAGAATTGGGAATGTCTGAAGAAAAGAAGACTGGGGAGAGACTTCATAGCACTTCTCAGTACTAAGTGGGCTATTTCGTGAAAGCTGGAGAGGGATCTTTTACAAGGGCATGTAGGGCATGTAGTGCTGGGACAGCAGAGAATAGCTTTAAAATGACAGAGGGAAGGTTTAAATTAGGTCTTAGGAAGGCATGTCTTACTGTGAGAGTAGTGAGACAATGTGTTGCCCAGAGAAATTGTAGCTGCCCCATCCCTAGAAGTGTTCAAGGCCAGGTTGGATTGGGTAGTGGAAGGTGTATTTGCCCATGGCAGGGAGGATGACCTTTAAGGTTCCTTCCAACTCAGATTCATTCTATTGTTCTATGAAATGACTGAACTGTAGTGACTGGATAAAGGAGATGGTGGGGCAGACACAAATGCCCTTAAGAAAGATAAAGGAAGAGCTGTGAAACAGCCTTATCAAGAAGCAAAGGCAAAAAGATACTGTGAATTTGCTTGTACAGTTAGGGAAAGCAGTTCAGGGATGAGAACGGATGGGAAGTGTGTTCTGAGAGAGGCCAGAGAGGGGAAGGAGAAGAAATTGCCTGGGAAGCCAGAAGAAGAAAACAAGGATTGGCTGGGCAAAGAAGCATTATTTCACACAGAAGAATTCATTGTTTGAGTTGTCCTTTTTTTTTTTTTTTTTTCCCCCCCAGTATTTTTTTCGTTTTTGGGAAAAAAAAAAAAAAGCTCAGAAATTTGAACTACTTCTTTTAAGAGCAAATGATAGAAGGTTCTCTAGTTCAGATTACTTGTATAGGTATGTGTGCCACCTTTGTGAATGCATTGTGGTATTCTTAAGTCTGTAATCCTTTTTTACTGACAGCAGGATATCTATTCCAGTGATTGTGTAAAATAAGTTGAATTGTGTTTTTAAATTTTTTAATACAACAGGTTTTATTATTATCTCCAAGTATTTGCCTTAGATATTATTGATTCTGCCTTGGAGAAAGGGATAAACTCTAGAGATTGCTTTCACTCCTGTCTTTTATGATTAAACATTTTGATTCTCTTTGGTATTCAGTGTGTAGCCTTTTCCCTGAATTGTTTTGTGTCATGAAGCCCTACTCCAGAGACAGAAGTCTTAATTTCCTCATAGGTTTTCTGTGGCCAGAACACTGGAATATTGTAATTCCGCAATTAAGCTCCGCAAATGCTTATTTTAAAAATGTTTTTGACAGTAGTATGTAAGTTGAATACTGAGATGAAGAAGCTGGTCTTTATTATCTTTGGAAGTCTAACTGGAACAAGTATAGAACCTTAATTTTAAATTAACTGGCTTTTTTTTTTTTTTTTTAAATCATTTTTATGGTAATAGTAGAACAGATTTTGTTAATTTTGGTTACAAATATGACTAATCAGTGCTTGTTCAAATTAGGCTTTGGAGCTTGCAGGGTAAAAGGAAAACAGAAATATTTGCCATTGGTAATAAAAATAAAATGAGATTCCCAAGAGTGATGTTTTTCTGTTTCCTGCTATCTGATCTGAACCTTCTTTCCCTTTGTAATTACTTTGTTTTTACTTGGACTTGAAGTGTTATGTGTACAACAGACCTTACAGCCTTACAAATAGACTCTGATTCATTTCCAGAGCAGATCCCTCCTGTATGCTGGAGGAAGATTGGGCCTAGGGATGGCAGAGAAGTGTTACACAATTACATAATCCAAGGACCATGCCAGAATTCTTGGAGGCAAGGGACATTTATTAACTTTTGATTGACTTTGCAAAGATTTTCAACCTAGAGGTGTGGGATTTTCTGTAAAAGTCTAGAAACTTTTGAGTCAATACTCAGAAAAAAGTAATGTATTAGTATTTGTTGATACCAACTTTTCAGTGCTGAATGCTCTGCTTTAGGGGATTTTTTTAAAGTCATGCCTCTAACATTTTTAATAGTAAGAATTTTAGCATACAGCTGTGCATTTAGTGTGATGCATTTCTAAGCATTGTCTTGTGAAATAGCTGTTAGAGTGCAATAAGTGAAATTTACAATCTTGAATTCTACATCATAAAAAGGTATTGGAGTGAGATCAAAATGGGACTTTGTTGTGATACTGCTATTGAAAAGGTCACCCCTTGAATGTCAGTCAAAAGTTTGAGATTGAGAGATGCAAAATGGAACTTAGGTCCTCTGGTGCTGAGTAAGGGATCCATATTGGTTAGTTGATACAAAACACTGGAGATATTTTTACATCCTGGAGTTCAGTTTGAATCACTTTATTTGAAAATCATATTCTCTCCTTCATTTTTTTTCCCTGTTCTAATGAATTTTCTTTGCACTGTGATGTAGTATTCCTTCAGCAGGAGGAGAAGGGAATGGTCATCTCCGCATAAAATATAAAGCCAGTCAAAGACACTAAGAGATAGTGACAAATGCATGTTTGAATGTCCTGCTACTGAGGAGGATTTCAGAATCTATCTGATACCTCAAGCAAGTGTTCAATCTCTATCCTCCTGAGGTTTTAAATGAAGTGTTGGGGGCAGTGGGTAGTACGCAGTGCCAAGTAATCCATTTTCTATGTTAGTTATGTTGAAAGCATGTTTATGACTGGACTTTCTTACTCTGAAGGTCTTGCCCAGACTTACGCGTAAAGCAGGTGTTGAACTGTTTAGTACTGACATAGACTGAAGCAAGGTTGTAGGGAGCTTTTCTGGTGATAAGTCAGGTGACTAATGGCTTAGAGAGTTGTAGGAGCACACTGTGCACTCCAGAGTCACTATTATAAAAGGTTATTTAGAGTTATGACTCTGCATATTTACTCACTGGGGTAATTCCCTCTGGCATTCTATCTAGCGTGATATAAAATTTAGTCATGTTATTTGCAAAAATAAGTAATTTATTTTTACCATGGAAAATATAATTAAAATAGTTGAGGAATTGAAATAAAAATGGAATGGTTAAAAGACTGTTTTGTCTGTAATTCACTAAATATCGTTACATGAAGAAGCCATCATACTACTGGAAAGTAAGCATTCTCAGTTTTCACATATGAACAAGCCATCATACTACTGGAAAGTAAACATTCTCAGTTTTCACATCATACTATAATTTTAGCCTGCAACCTGGAGAAAGAATAATGAGAACCATTTATTAATTTTGTGGTGTATTAAATGCTTGTCTTGAACTAGTAGACTTCAGAATAGGAATTCCCTTTTTTTTTTTTTTTTTTTTTTTTTTTTTTTTTGGTGAATGTTTGTGTTTATTCCTGACAAATCTTTTTCCTAGACTCAGAGTAGACATATGATGTCATGGAATTAAGCAAATTCCTAATCACGTCTTGATAAACAATTAGTCAGTGAAGTCTTATAGAAAGCTCTGTAGGTGGACTTCGGAGAATTCAACACAAGTCCTGGTAATCTGAAGGTATTACGTGCTCATTTACAGTGAATGTTCAATTGTGTGTGTGTAGCATGTGGCAATTGCACATAACTTGGGTTAACTTAAACCTGTTTCATTGCTGGCTAAGGTTGGATTAATTTGCATTTTTCGTGGGCATTATGTACAATTATTGAAAGTCAGCTGATGCATAGTTAACTAGACAGTGTAATCTACCTGGACTAATCAGCTTGTCCAAGTGTGGCTGTCACTCCACATAGCCCAATGTAAAATTTGGGTGAGAACAGTGTTTGCCTGAAACAAAAACATTTAAGGTCTACTATCTGTCCTTACTTATTGATACAGATGTAAATTGGAGCAAGTGTTTTGGGAAGGACAAACAGAATGGATGAAATCCTCATTGTAAAATACACAAATTTTGTAATTCTGATAGAAGATATCATAAACCTTGTTATAGATATAGCAGATAATTATTTTAAACAAGAACAGAAACATTGGTTTTATGATGATCCTTAAATACTTATGCTATTTTGTGATGAATCAAACAAAAGTTAGAAAATTTACATACTTTAGTTTTAAAGGTGACCCTATAGAGAGCAGTATCAGTAACCAAAGACATTAAACTTGCTGTACAGAACTTATAAATTTTATTTGCAAAAAGACAGTTACCCTGAGAGGAAGAATTTAGTTTACTTTCATGTGCATGATTATGATTTATAAACATTCTGTAAATCAAGTTACATGCAGGTTCATTCATAATGCTTTAAAATTGTACTTTTGCAAATGGATTACTTTCAGTAATCCAGGGTTTACGCAGATGTGATTACTAAAAATTCATATCAAAGTATTTGGTTCCTTAAATAAGAAATAACAAGAACCTTAATGTTAGGGTATTAACATACAATAGAATATGTATTTTTTTAACTCAATTATTATAGTAGTAAATAGCGGGTGCACACAAAACAAAATAATTTCTTTTTAGATAAGACATAACAATTTTTAGGCTAGATTTGCCCATTAAGGGTAACAATAGCTTTGTGATCCTGTTGTAGTTACTTAGTATTGTTCTGTGGTTAATTAGGTTTTTTCATAATCATTGTTAATTGTTTCATGAATCTTTGTAAGTTAAAGATGTTTATATTTTGGGGGAATGACGGGGGAGTAAGTTGTGGTCTGGAGTGCTAATTGATTGAGTGCTAAGACTCAGCAAAGATCAGCTTTAGTCTTCCCTCAAAGGTACTGCCCTAAACATATGTATTTCTAGCAGTGCTGTGGTTTACATTTTACTCTGTATGTTTTTATTAGCATTCATCAGTGATTTATGATCGGCAAACAGCTGTAACTCTACTTGTCTTATAAGACAGTGAGCTGAAAATCATAGAACACTTACTTTAGGATATTTTAAAATGTTTAATTTTAAAGTAATTAGAAGATACAATGATAATAATTAAATTTTATGAGGGTTTAATTGTTTTTTTCAAGATAGTTAAAATTTTGCTCAGTTGACTGTAGCATACTGATAGTAACACCAAGGTTGGGGATTTGATCCCCATGTGGACCATTAATTTATGAGCTGAATTATGATCCTTGTGGGTCTTCCAACTCAGAATATTCTGTGATCCTTTGTGACACTTCAGATATAATTTATCTCTATTTTAAAGTCCACTCCCTTCCTAGAAAAAGGGAACATGTAATTGCAAATAATCTAGTTCAACAGGTTATGAAAATAAAGTGCTCAGCATCCAATTGTGTGACTTCTGTTAAAAAATTAAGCATGACTCACTAATCTAGTCTTCACTTTATTCTTTAATTTGATTATCTGCATGGTCAGTTATGATTATCCTTGTATTTGTAGTGTATGGGCCATGGTTCACCTTTACCTTAGCAAGAGCTGGGACAATAGTGCTGTCTGAATTCTAGTCAAAAGTTTTGTATAAAAGCCTCAGTGTAATTGAGAGCTGTAATTAGGCTTCTCTTGCACAGTAGTGAGGTTCAAACCTTTAAGAAGAGATGGTTGTCAATTAGAATTAAGTACCCGGAGAATAATAATCTTTTTTGTTCTTCTACATAAAAGATGAAGAAGAACATCTGTGTGTTGTCAGGAGTGGAAAGATTCAGTGTGGAATTTTGTGGTGTGACCCTGTGAGGTCTAATTGAACCTTCATGAAGGAGTTTTTGGGCCTTTGCCTTAAACCCACAACACAGTCACCTGTGCAGCCTGGAACTTGGAACTGTGTCCCTGGCCTAAGACATACTTCTTTTATGTTAGCTCATCAGTTTAGAATTTAGAGATTTAGATATAGGATGCACATGGATTTTTATTTAATCAATTAAATGGTATCTGCAGCTCATAGAAATAAAGTTCGCAAATGGGAAAATGCAAATTTTTCAGTTTTGGTCATTAATTGATGACCAACTTTCTCATATTGGAAGGTGTGACTTATTTATATAAATATGGAAAAAATAGTTGCTGTATATGAATGAGTAGAGAAGCATTTGCAGTGCCTTTATCCTCTCTCAGATTTTACCATCCATTTCTTTGAACAAGTATTGCTAAGAGCACTATTTTCTTTCATGTATTAATGGGTTTTTGGCATGTTTTTTATTTGTCAGCTTCATTGACTCCTTGCTTCTATAAATGAGAGCTTATATGTGTGACATAATTAGAATATACTTTCTGGAAAGGCCATGTAAATACTTTAGTAAGTGAAGTTGAAAACAGGCTTAAATAACATAAACCAAGCTGCTCTTACACTGAGACTTACATTTCTGTGATGTCTCTGGTTAGTTTAAACATCTACTTTTCAGAAAAGTGTAGTCATTTTTTGTTCATAAGGGCTTGCTCACCTCTCTCTTTTCCCTCACTCCTCCATAATTTTGCAATTGGCTATTTAATCACTAACTCTTATAAGCCAGTGAAGAAGCCACATCTTGAAAGGATGCTCTGGGAGTACAAGCAAATAAAAATCTTTCTTGTCCTGTTTCTTTGGAGCATTGACAGAAGATATTGGTTGAGTGAATTATGAACGAGGCTGAAGCTTTGCAAGTATGTGACATGAACTAGATGATCCCTTTCTTGCCTTGCAAAATACAGAGAAATGTATTTTGATGTCAGTGAGTTGGGTAGGTTTGTGGGAGAAAACTTGTTTTCTGAGGGAGCATTTGTTGTTGATTTGCTATGAATTTCATTGTTTGTTTTGTGGTATTGCAGTGCTTGATTAAAATATTTATAAACTATTTGGGAATACTTACTTTCAAAATATGTTGCTAAACTAGATCCTGAGAAATGTTTTGGCTGGTTGGAAGACATTAACAACTTACACATTTCAATATAATAGAACAGATAATAATGCCAGGATCTTTTATTTTCTTGGGTTTTGGGGTAAGATGGATTAACATGTATGAATGTGTTGTCTTGTTTTCTTACATATATTAAGTTTTAGCAGTTATATGATCTAGTGAGAACTTTCTCTGTTTGCAATGTACAGTTTTCAATTATACTCTGCTCCAAAGCAAAACAGAAACAGTGTATGGCATCTCTGGTTTTTGGAAATCTTACATTAGTAAAAATCCTTAATTTGACTTTTGAAAACAACATAGTGAGATTTGTTGGGAAAATTCAAATCAAAGTGTGCTAGAGCTGCAATTGTAGAATGTAATTAAAGTGTTCTATTTCAGAAATAATGTAATGTTATAAAGCTGAAACAACTAAGTTCTGTTATTTTAAATTGAAGTTGATATAAATGGAAATATTTTCTAAGATGTGTCCACTTTGACATATGAGAGTGTTCAGTGAAGCACTCTACTTAAAAAAATTCTCATTGAGTTACATGGATAGGTGTTTGGGAAGAGCATAAATATTTTCTCTCTAGCCACTAAAGGTGAGACAAGTAGGATTTTCACTAGTGTCTCCCCCTTGTACTGTGTTTATAGGGGTCTCATACGCTGTAATGTTATGTGAATAAAGTCCTAAAACTTCTGGCCATTAAATTATTTCTGTTTCTGTACATGTACAAGTTAAGATATCTTCCAGTCTTGTATGCTTTTTGCTTTTCCAGTTATTTTCTAGATCCTATTATGGTCCATTTTAGAGAGCCTCAGACAGCTTTGATCTCATGGATTATTTAAAATTTTTGCTAAATAGGCAGGTTTGTTAAGATATTGCAGGAGATGCCAAGGACTTCAGGAGAAGATTCAGTTGCCTTGGCACAAAGCATGATTTTTTTTTTTTACCAGATATGTTTTTGGAAAATACAAGACACAGAGCATTAAGGTGGTCTTAAGTCTGTGGTTCAGTTTGATATCTCTCATCCATAGCACTGTCTACTATATTTTTTTTGATCAGGTTCATATTCAGAACCATTGTAATATGAACATCTGTCGTTTTTCACCTCCCCAGTTTTGAGTGTGCTACATTTAAGTTTCCCTAAGCTAAAAACAAGTACTCTGGATGCAATGATTATATTAAGACTAGCCAGGTAAACTATGGTAATCAATGAAGTTTAGCTGAAATTACTAATTTCTTGTATTGTAAAATTGGTGGTTTAATTATTCGAGTTTGACAGCATAGTACTAGGGAAGCATAAAGACTATAAATCCAAGCCTTTATGATGCAAAATAAAATCTCTCTTTTCAGATCAAGGAAGTTTATTAGGAATGACCATGCTTAGTCAGTGCACACCCTCTTCTAAATTATAGAATAGGTACTTTGTTTATCTGAAGAGCAATACTTTTTCTACAACAGGTAGTGCAGAAGCTTTGCAATTACTGACATTAAATGAGTCTATTAAACTAGTTGATTCAGAGGTGTTGAGTTGTAGTGAGAAATAGCTGATATGTATAGCTGTGATCTTCTGACTCTCCAAAACTGGAAAAGTAAGGAAAAATGCTTTTACTCAAAATTAATTAATGAAACCTCTTTATCAAGTTTTATTTACATTTTGTGGTAAGAGCCTCCTTAACGCTGCAATTTAATTTGAATCAGTGAAAAGGACAGTTTTTCAAAAGATTAAATATCTGTGGTAATACTGTTGCATGCAGTCATTACATATTGACTGAAGAGTTCTTTCTGGATTATATATCTTTCCCTTCCCATGTTTTGTGTTTGAGGTGGGAAGTACAGTTTTGCATTAGTTTTAAATCACATTACCCAATAGATTGTCATATGCAGGAGTTTAACTGTGAAAAACATTAATGAAATCTGAAATCCTCTAATATCTTTCTAGTTTTACAGTGGTTCTTCTCTTAGACATCATTTTGATATTGCTTGCCCAGCTACCCTTGTAACTACAGCTTTGATTTACTGAAACGAAAAAGGTTAATTTAGGTACTGTTACTGGAAAGTGTTACTGGTTAGAAATTTTTATGATTAGCTTGGTATCATTAACCTTGCTTGCATTATCTATCTGTGTTTGTGTGTCTGTATATAATACAAAGAGAACTAACAAATGTATCGTTTGAAAACCGGTTTGAGTACCAGGCAGAAAAAACCCCAAGCAGTCAAGCTGTGATTCTTAACAAAAAATGTATTGATTCCTGAAAAACAGCCTTTCAGAATATTTGATTATTTCACTATGATGTGTCAGTTGCCTTTCAGTCTGTTTTCTGAAACAATGGGGGACATGAATTACTGTGTTGGAAATCACTTTATTATTTTTCATAAGGATTTGTCTATCCAACTGAATGTATTAAACCAGTTAGAGACATGCTATGAAACTATATGTCAGTATTAATGGTAGTCACTCTTCTCTGTACTTGAGGTTTTCTCTGAGTATAATTTCACAGCTTTTCAAGTTCTTAGCTTGAAGAGTGTGCAAAACACAGTACAATTATGTAGAAGGTGATATGTCTAAAAAGCGGGGGGGGGGAAACCTTTTTAAAAGGTTTGCAACTTTTAAATTTTCCAGTACCTTCAGTAGAGAGTCATCCTGGCTAATTAGGGGTCATACCCAGCTTTGGATCACAGAACTGTTTTGGTTGGAAAAGACTTCCTAGATGGAGACCAACTGTAGGTTGAGTTCAGCCATTCCATAGCTTACACAGCTTGTGCCTTTTGACTCTTGAAATTGTGTGACTGATTAACTGTTAATTAAATTATTAAGAAATAAATTGTTAAGAAACACTTTTTCTAATACTGCTTGAGAGGTCTTGGGTGCATTGTAGCAGAAATGTTGTCAGTAAGAAAATTTTTTTAAGTTAACCACTAGAATAGCAATACACTGTATTGACATGCAAACTGGTATTTTAAAGAATGTGTTGCTATATTCTGTTAGTTTGGCCTTGCCTTAATTGTATATTTTGCATTTGACTTTGGATTTTCTGTGTGCTAAACAGGTCTCTCACTGAATTCCTGTGTAAGGTTATATATTGTATTTGCAGGGCCCCCAGGCAAAGGAAGGAATCTGACTCCATGTTCTCAGAAGGCTAATTTATTACTTTATGATACTATATTAAAGAATGCTAAAGTATACTATACTAGAGAATACAGAAAGGTTACTTACTGAAAGCTAAAAGATAATAATGAAAACTCATGATTCTCTCCAGAGTCCTGACACAGCTTGCACTGATTGGCCATTGAGTCAAAATAATTCACAGCAGAAACCAATGAAACGATCGCCTGTTGATAAACTATCTCCAACCACATTCCAAAGAAGCAAAACACAGGAGAAGCAAACGAGATAATTATTGTTTTCCTTTTTCTCTGAGGCCTGTCAGCTTCCCAGGAGAAAAATCCTGGGTGAAGGGATTTTTCAGAAAATATGAATGTGACAGTTATATCTTTTAAAAAGTCTTAGGTTAAGGGCTGAAGATAACTAATGCAGTAGTATGTGCCTCTCCCTGTTCACCACATCTTCTGTTAATCAGGCATGTCTGCCTACCACCCTTTAAAACTCAAGACAACTTTCCGCTCCTTTACAGGCCAGTGAATACATCTGCAAGATCCATAAATATTCCTGAGAAATATTTCTGTCGAAGCCCAGGCTGTACTTGCCCCTTCATTGAAGTACTACTTAATTTCTAGTATTTACTAGTGCTGTTGTTTGTGAGTCATGAATCATGTTGGGGTCATTAAGCTTTTTGAAGAGGATTACTTGACAGTGTTGGAGTTTGTGCCAAAATATTCCTGAGGTTTTACACAGAAGATGTTATGCTTTAGAAGACCTGTATGCCTAATTTGGAGTTTAGAGGTCAGTCTGTCCACAGAATATAATTCAAGTTAGAGAAGAGCTTGCCTTTCATATCTGAAAAAAGAACCTGTATAAAATTAGCCATTTTCAGTGAACAGTGAGGATTAAATTGAAAGTATGCCATATATTCTTCTTCACAACGTTGCATGGGTTAAATATCTACATATATCCACAGAAGTTTCAGATGTCCACTGTAAATTGTTTTCAGTCAGTTTATTCAATAGACCAAAACTACCTTCAAATGAGCTGTTAGGGTTTACTTGGCAAGTGGAATATCAAGTGTAGTTTGACTTTGGATCTTCAGAGGGCAGCATGGGTAATCCTTCAACAGTATAAAAATAGAAACCATGGTAATTTTGCTGACTTTCTAGTCTGCAGTAGTAGTAACTTGGTGAAGTCTTAGGTGTTTTTCTCTAAAGCAGTACCAGTGAAAATGGCCAGAGGTTGCCAGGGTTGTTATGCTCCTGTGCTGCAGTCTAAGGTAAGGTTTCGTGGACTCTGCCAAACAATATTATAGTAATTCTTCAATGATCTAAGTGTATTTTAGTGATCATATGTTTTCATTTTATAGTGATTATAGTATATGGTTTTATTATAGATATATAAATTTATTTATTGTCAGGTATGTGGGGACAGTCAGGGTGTTTGACAGTTGTTGAACATTGTGATATGAGTATTTGAAGTGACCAATTTCCCCATATGGACCAAATTGCAATAAGATGGTAGAAACAAGTGAAACAGAAATTGCCTGGTTTGGATCACTGGATAGTCTCTGGAGCAGCTGGAGGTGAGAGGCCTTTCATCAGAGGCCTAAAGTTTATTATAAAGTTTATAATGTTGCCATGAACCTTTTCTCTCTTTGTGTGGGTTTCATTTCTTTTCCTGGGGAGGGGTGGGGGGGTGGGTGTTGTTTGGTTTTGTTTTTCTTTGTAATTTTCCCCCATATATATCTGGGTTTTTGTGTACATCTCAGGCTTAAATTATTACTCTAATATTTAAGAATTTGGAAATACCAATAAATAAGACAGAATTCTCTCTATCTCTGCTCTCAAACATTATGTCGTTTTCTCACCACTGCCTCCACTAACACTGACATTGATGTGCTGTATTGCTGGTGTCCTGTCTTGAGAGAGAGCAAAAGGAGCAGGATTAATCCTAGTTTCTATTGGTGTTTATGTAATAAATATTTCTCTTTATCTTTGCATGAAGCAGTGGGACAGTATGGAAGGAAACCTGGCTAGTGAATAGAACTGAGAGAAAAGTAAAGCAGTAAGAAGTAAAATAGTTGAATTTGAGAAAATGTTATTTTGTAAAAAAATACTTTGAAGAGTTGCTGGTTACAGCAGTGTTAGGAAAGGAGATATATTTGGTTTTTTCTTTAGAGGTTGGAAATATACAGAAAAAGGCAAAGGGAGATAAAGAAATGGTTAGCACCTTTCTGCTGTTTCTCAATCCAGCTCCTAATAGCATTAGAAAATTGATTAGAAAATTAGAAATTTCTTGAGTACCCCCTTTCAGGATAAGATTAGGTCATCTCGTTCTTACCCTCCTGTTTGTGTACTATATTGTGCTGTCTCATTCAAATGAATAATGAATCGGAGACAGTGCTGTGAGAGCAGTAGCTTTTAGTAGCAGTCAGTTCAGCTGTTACATGGAACTTTATCCTGTGCTTTGTGTCAGCACCTTTAGTGCTACTACTCTCACTCAGCGTCTCTCATTCTCAGGTTGTCCTGCATTTATTGTTTTGTATGTTAATTTCTATTTACTCTTTCTGTTTCTTGATGTGTTAATTTACAGAAGGCCATGGGACTAACTTTTGTCGACTGATGTTATTTCATGCTCCTTTTTTTGTTTATGTACACAATACAGTAAATTTTAAAATTATTTTAGACTGTGAACAGTCTAAATTTTAAATATATTAATAATTCTGAAGTAATTTAGATTCCAGCTTCCGTGTCTTTAATCTAGCCTACAATACAAAATGCTTATAAAATTGCCACACTAATGCAAAAGTAAATGAAACTGAAATATTCCTGTATAAAACACATGTTTTCTAGGCCTAAACTTCCATTGTCAAAGTATGATAGCATAATGTTTTTGTATATGAACAGAGAGAGACTTGTTTGCACTTTTGCTATATTTGAGTTGCAAAGCTGCAGGAAGTCAGCTATGACCATATTTCAGCGGGTGCACAGCAGCCTGAAGAAGAGACCTAAGCCAGAATATTGGCAATATAAACTCATTCAGCAATTTCCCAGGAAAACAATCAATTCCATACCTGAAATAAGTAGTTTTTCAGAAGCGGTGAAAGAGTAGCTGATGTCCTCAGCTATGTGGCTGCCTTCTAAACAAAAAGTTGCAATAAGTTTCAGGAAAGATGGGGTAATTTGTGGGTTAATGAAATAGGTAAGTACAGTTATGTTTACAAGTTTATATAAATAGTTATCATGGTTAGCTCTGTCCCAGCTAAAACCAGCACCTTCGTGTATACAAGCCGTACCTTGCTCACGATAATCAGCAAGTGTTCTATGATTTTTAAGGAGAGTATTGTTCAAAAAAGATACCAGGGTGGAGAACACAAAGGACTTGTGATGTATCCAGGAAATTTACTTTGTATACAGAAGACAGAACAAAGCATTCAAAGCATTTGACTGTTAGTATGAGAGGAGCAAATGATAGAGGAGGCTGGCCTTATTGACAGTGTGGAGGAGATGGAATGAAGTGTGATGTGAGACAAAGCGTGTATGTGCTACGGGAAAAACCGCAAAATCTTGCAGCTGTAACATTGTGGGGTAGATATGGAGCCTGGATGAAGACAGAAGGTAAAAAGGTGGGCTCCAAATGCCATAATGACAGTTGTAACAATTAATTACTCTGTAGGGCATGAAGACAAAACTGGTCTGAAAACACAATGTAAATGACACAATCAGCTAAAATAAAAGATGACCGAGTGGAGCAATTGTGACAGAGGGCTACTGAGATGGTTAGGGGGCTGAAGCATGAAATTTAGTAGTAAGAATCTGAGGTTTGGTTGTCGTGGTAAAGAGAAGGCTAAGAGAGGGATTGAAATGCTTTCTCTAAAACGTGGCTGATAATGACCATTTATGTGGAAGGCATGGCAGACTTCTCTGAGGGGCAAAACAAAAGAAGCAACAGCTGCTGTTGCAATAAGGGAAATGCTGACTGGATTTAGCTGGAAAAAAATTCACAGTGAATCCCCATTCTTGACAGCAGATTTTGACGAGCATGGCCCTTAGTAACCCGACATAACTGAGATTGCTCTTACTTTGAGCAAAAGGTGGTCCCTTTGACAGTAAATGAGCTGATTTTGTGCCAGCTTCTGTTTAGAATCATTGCCTATACTTAGTAGCAACTGGAGGTACTGAGAGAAAGCTTTGTTAAAATACTGGTCAAGTTCATTCTTACTTGGTTTATGTATTCAAGGTTGTCCAAGTGTGAATACAAAGTTTCATCTAACTGCAGCATTTGGTAGTTACTTGCCTGTCTGAGGTGAGTTACAAGGTGCCTCTCATGGATTTGATGGAATTAGATGTTTCAGTTAGATAATGATGTTAATCTAAAAGGTAGCTTTTAAAATGTAATTTCAGATTTCTAGATCTGATTTACTGTGATTGCATATCCAGTGTTTGAAATTCTATGTTTAAATGATGAAAGAAAGAGTGGAAATCATTGTACTAGAGTAACTTACCTGGAGGTGTTTCCTGCTGGGTGTTACTCAAAGCAGTCATAATTAGAAGCTCTGTTTTTTCCTAATATTTTTATTCTTTATTTCCAGTTCTTATGGATGTACCTTTTTGTAGATGGAAACTATTGCTGTGTCTTAAACTCAGTGTTCTTTCACAGTAGAGATAGCTGAAGAATATAATTTAATATTTTCTAAAGGACATACTTAATTTTAGCTAGTGAAAAGTTATATGCCAGTTAAGAATCAAATTTTTCCTTCTTAGCACAAGAAGGAATGCACTGTAATGTAAAGCAGTGTTAGACATTAAAAGATAGTTATAAGGAAATAAGAGTTCTGAAAGATGAATCCACAAGCTTTATAAAACAGAATCTTGGTAAAAAACCATGATCAAAAAGAGTTACCACTGGTGGATATAAAATTGCTATCTATTGTCAGCATATGGAAGATTTGGAATATCTGTCAGGATACATTTAATAACCTTGAGAGCTGCAGAAATAGAGGTAGGATAAAATTCAAGTGCGAAATATTGGTACATTTAAAGATTTATTACTAGAAATTATGCTGTAAACAGACAGCTTTTTGCATGGTAAGTCAGAGGAAGCATAAGATTTGTGTGTATTAATGTTTTTACAAAATACTTAGTCATCAGTAAAAAGAGACCGTTAAAAAGCATATGCAGTTTTTTAATCTATCAGAAGAGGCATGTCTTTGTAGAAATATTCAAGTATCAGTATATGCATTGACATGCAATGTATTGGTGTGTGATCCTTTTGGGCTCAGGAAAATAATGAGATGGTATCAAGTGTGTAGGATAGTAAGAAGGTTGGGAAAATTTATTTTATGCAAAAACTTATTTTTGTAGCAAAGTGTTCTCAGCATAAGTTACAGTGCAGCCAAGCTAATTTAAACTAATTATAACTAATTTGTTTACATGACTTCTGGGCTACAGCTGGCTCATGTCTGACAAGCTCATAGTGTTTACAAGTGGTACTCTTAATATTTGACCTACTCATGCAGCAATTCCCAAGCCATTTTTCTCTCTTGTTCTATTTCTGAGCTTGGGATAATGTTTTGGGGTGGGTTTTTTTGGTATTTTTTAGTGTTTTGGGGGGTTTTTTTAAGTTATTCTCTTGCTGTTAAATTTGTCAAGACTATATTCTACTAATGTTCTACAGCTCTGTCTTTAGGGGCTTGAGAGGGATGATACAAATGAGCACTAAATTTTCTGGAAGGATTCACATCTGGAAAGGAGAGGATATACTGATCAAGAATATGCAAGAAAAAGGGAACATAAATTGGCAGTGAATAATTCTAGTCTGGAAATTTGTATAAAGTTCTAGAATGTAAAAGAATGAGATACTGGAATTGTCTTCCAGTAAGAATGATGAAGGGAAAATGTTTATGAAATTACTAAATGCTTGAAGTACATTATGTGATGTAAATGATAATGGTCTGGATTTCTTGATCAGGGAAATCTGTGTTTCTTAAGAAAACACCATGAAAAAAATATATCTGGTGTGAAAATATGCACCCTAACAAAAAAAAAAAAATCTGACAAAAGTTACAAGAACCTGAATATCATATGGGACTAGTATATTTAGCAATATTCAGAGTAATGGAATTACTGGTAGTTTTAGACTGTAGCTGTCTTTGAATGGGAACTTAGTATCTTAATTTATTCAGGTGATCTTCTAAATGTATACTGGATTTTTACATCGATAACTAAAATTTCTGTTCTTTTGTGAGGTTGTTTTTTGCGGGTTTTTTTGTCTATTGGGAATGTAGAGTCATTGGTATGACTAATATATGTGATTAATTTGTCCCCCTCACTTCGATCTGCTGGAATTTACTATTCATACATAAATCCTCTGGTGCTAATAGGATTAAGATTTCTGAGTATCTTAAAGTGGAAATGAAACAAACATTTGTAGTGTTGAGCTGTTTTCCTTGAAGGATTTGTGCAGCTGTAACGCAGGACCAATGAAGTGGTGTGTTTGAAAGGGAGAATCTGATTTGATGCTGCTTTTGAAGGTGGACACTTAAAATGCAAATGCAAATATTCCTTTTCTTTGAAAGGAGTACATTTCAAAGAAATAGTTTTGATTTGTAGTTATAGCTGCTATAGGAGCTATTATTTTGAGATACAAGAATGGCATTGGACTATGTGATTCACAAAAAATCCCATAGTTGAGACCCTGTTTTGGAAAGGTTGCTTTCTAAATGCATATTGTATCACTTAGTCTCTTTACAAAAACTGTTTCTGTTGCCAAAGTGCATTTCTTTGTTTCAAAGTAACTAACTTGACTGTTTCATTTCTGCTCTAAAATAGTTTTGCTCTGTTTTCATGTATACTCAGATGCGACTTCAGTTTGTGAATGCTTTTGCAAATGACCGTGTTTTAGAAAAGACTGTGGAGAGAATGAAGGGAGCTGAGTATTTTTGTCTTCTGTTTCTGTATATCTTAGATATGCCATCCCATTTCTTTACAAATTTAAAGAAAAATTGAGACATCAAGAGGTGACTTTGCCTAGATCAAAAATCATGTAGCAAATTATTTTATTGTTAAGAAACAAAAGGAATCACATTCTTTCTAGCCCAATTTGGAATCCCATGCTTTTGCCATGGCTTCTGTCCATATGGTTGGAGCCAAAGAATGGGTTGATTGTGATAGAGAAACCTGCATTATACGAAAATCAGGGACCACAGAATTTAACCTACACCTTGAACTGCAGCCTTATAAACAAAGGTAATGGTCATGGTGATAAATCTTTCCTTCTTTACCTAACAAGATCAGCAATCCTTAGCTGAGGAGAAAATACTTTGTGAATTCCCCTATCCCAAGAATGCAGTAAACACAGTGAATAGCATCATGATACTTGGCTGTATCATTATTCTTTACTAGGTGTTAATATAATGAAGAGTTTAGAACCACTTGTAGTCACCAGTATGCAATTTCAGTCTCTCACAGTAAAAAAAGCATGAAAATTTGCACAGTACTAGCTGATTCTGTTGTGCTCTCTTCCCCAAAGTTTTTTGATTAATTGGAAATCATTTGAAAATGCTTTGGAAGAAAAACTTTTTAAGTTTGGCAGTAACAGAAAGTTAAATATGTACAGTTCTTGAAGTTTACAAAATTCATGTGAAACCAGACAGAAGTTCTACATTTGTAAAATTTGGATTTGAACAAGCAAATTCAATTATATCAGTGAAGTAAAGCTGCAAATAAATATATGTAGGTGAGACTTCGATTATATTACTTCAACATTCTAACATTCTAAGTTGCTGCTGGTTATGCCACATTCATTTCATGACTTATTGAAAAAGCATTTCATGATCCCTGTTCTATTGAATCAGGGATTTGGTAAGCCACCTCTAAGTTAGGTTGCTAGTCTGTTCAACTTGCTGGCTATAATATGTCACTTTCTGTAGTATTTCCCTATCTATCAAGATAAGTTTCTTAAGATTGTGAGTGCTGTGCAATTCCTTAGCTTAATTTCTTACAATAAAGAAACATGGTTTTACCAAGTTCTGAAACTTTTCTGTCAGTCAGCTACATCTGAAAGAGAAGCACAGTTTGCCATGGCAGGCTTCATGAAGGCCGTTTTGGCCAAATGTGGCATAAGCTTTAATTAGTTCTTCCCAGCCATGTTGTCTCAGAATAAAATCAGTCATAACTTCACTGTATAGCATTGTCCAGCATCCATGTAGCTCTGAATTAGGAATGGGATGTTGTGTGTTTTACGTAGCATATCTATAGCCTGATAAATAATGGTTATCCATAAACTGATAGTTAAGGCCGAAAGGCTGAAGTTCAGGTGTTATGAATACAAAGCTGAATGAAACAAGTTCTCCTTGGTTCTGTTGTGCATGAAACAGTTTGTTTTAATCTATCTCTGTGTACAGAGAGGGGAGAGAAACAGAGAAAGTGTTTATGGGTCATATCTAGAGATTCTGATGATAGTGCCTTAATTTTTTCCATCCCTGGGAAAATATTTGGACTCTAAGGAGTGTGTCAGAATTCTCAGATTATGGGTTTCAACACCGGTTGGTGTAAACTCTCCTGGCAATTCTGAGACACCAGTGTGAGAGGGAAAGCCTTGCAATATAGGACTACTTTTGTTATCGGGAGGCGTGCTTAGAAAAACCCCAGAGGAATTATCTGCTTTCCTAACCTGAAGGCAGTTTTGCAGTGCTGAAATACAGTTTTCAAATTCTCACATATTTACTTTCTATAACCTAAAAAATCCTTTTGAGTCTGTGATAAAATTGAGTTTGCGTAAGCCTTTTTGACCCAAAGTATGTGCACAATAATTTTCTTTTTTCTGGGTAGTCTTTTATATACACTGATATAAATTGGTACTTTTTTGCATTAAATTTTTCAACAGTTGTTAGAATGACAAAAATTCCATTCTCCTCTGCAACTGTGGAAGTAACTACTATTAGTTTTCATTGATAGCAGAGGGTAGTTTATAAGGTGAACTTGACTTGCCTACCTTTCTCTTCTGTGTACTATTTGTTTACAAAAATCAAGTGCTTCAGGTTCTCATAGTGTTGAAAATACTTCCCAGCATATAAATTGATGAGTTTTTGGGGATTTGTAAGGTGAAGACTGAGATGTGTTGACTGTTGCAGTATGGAAGTACCACAGCTGACTTTCAGGAGGAGCAGATTACTTAAACTGTAGATTCTCCAGCAGTGGCTTTTCCTCATGTCCAAAGGCTTCAAGAATCCTTGATAGATCCTCTTCATTGTCATTATTGTCAGTGCAGTCCGTGGTTCAAGTGTGGTTTATTTTGTCATGCAAAGTAGAATTTGAAATCAAAGAATCATAGAATATATTGAGTTGAAAGGGAGTACAAGTGTCATGGATTCCAGCTCCTGGCCCTGCACAGCCATCCGAAAGAGTCACACCATGTGTCTGAGAGCATTGTCCAAACACCTCTTGAGCTCTGTTAGGTTGATGGTGTGACCACTGCCCTGGAGAGTTGTTCCAGTGCCCAGCCATTCTCTGGGAAAGAACCTTTTCCTAATATCCAGCCTAAATCTTCCCTGACACAGCTCCAGGCTACTTCCATGGTCCCTCTTGTCACCAGAGAGATCAATGCCTGTCTCTCCACTTCACCTTGTGGGGAGTTTGTAGACTGCCATGAGGTCTCCTCCAGGCTGAACAAACCAAGTGAGTAATTCCGTGAGGAGCATTCTACAAGGAATCAACAGTTGGTCCACACAGACTGAGATAAGGGCTGACCTCTATGGAAATTGCTGCAGCGACTGCAGAAACATACCGGGACAAAGGAGAAAGACAGTGTTACAGAGTCTAAAATCAGCTGTTATTTGTTTAGTCCTCAATAATCTGATGAAGCAAAATGTAAAATTAGCAGTCTGCGCTGCTTACTGATCAGTAACCATCTGACCAGCTGGTTACTGCTCTACAGTTTCTTACAAATAGTGCAGAGTGTTGCTGAACAATATTAAAAATTTGTAAAATATTCTCCAGAGTTAAAAGAACATGGAAATATATGTCAGTAACTGTACAGGTAATGCAGAGCAGTAATCTAGTAGCTTACAGTGTAATTCTTTGCATCCAGAAGCCCTGCAGCCAACATTTAAAACTGAATCTTGAATTATTGAGTAGTTAGATTCAAAAAAGCCCAAAAAAACAACAAAACCCAAAACCACCCCCAAACCCAAAACAAACTGACAAAGCCAAAGCAAAACTATACAACCACATAACTATGATATGTTTCAGTTTTGCAGCTGTCAGTATTTAACTTTCTGAGGTGGAACGCCAACTGAAACCAGCAGAAAGTATATAAAATAAGTGTCAGGGGATAATGCATAGTTCTTGCCTTGACTACTTGATAGATACATTTCTTATCTATACATTTCTTCAGGCTTTTCTTATTTTTTATAATGTTGTCATAAAGAATTATCTGAATTTACCCATTTGAACTTTATCTTTAAAGGATAGCTTTAACCAGAGAAGGAGCCAATACTGTGATGTATAGGATAGGTTTTTAATAAAATGTCTCCAGAAGATGCAAGAATTGAGTGTTTTGTTAATCTCTAGATAATTGACACGTGAAGGATGTAGAATGAAACTTTACTATTTGTTGGTCAGTGTTAAATCGGAGGAGACAATTTCCCTCTTAAAAGACATTCTTCATGAAGTGAGATACTAAATCAATTGCTGTTTTGGTGGTAAATTTATATCAACTAGATGAGAAGAAAATTAAAGGATTTATCATCTGTTTCATGCAGGTTTGAAAAGACAAGATTTTAGTTACACAGAAATGCTATGATAAACCATTTGTCATCTCAGAAGAAATCTTACACTGGCTGAAATCTTACACTGAAACCCTGGCTGTTCATGATTTTTAGAAAGTGTTTAGAGGAGGAGGATGATGGTGATGATTCAGTAATATTACCCTGAAACTTTAAAATGCTTGTTATGTCCAGCCACAATTACTGGAGTAGTTTCACTTATGCGCAGTTATAAATTGTATATATAACAGCTGATATGAATCATGGGACAATGTAATTTTTAATTCGTAACTTAATTTGTAATTCATAAAATTAGATACATGCTGAGGAATGCTTCTTTTTGAAAGGGCTTTATTATACCTGAGTTAATATCATTAGTCAAACACTTTGATGAAATTCTTTATCCTTACCAGTGTTTCTGGTATTCAGTTTTTGCATTTGTTCCACAGTGCTTTCTGTGTTCTCACTAAATCTTGAGATCTCATGCATGCTGCCGAAGTCTTTGCCTTTTTCTGCAATGGTTTTGATATTTGATTTTGTTATTTTCCAATATAACCAATGTGCTGGTAAAGTGAGCAATTTTATTTTCTGAACCATTGGTGTTACATTTTCATCAAATTACAGTTTACTGTGGGAAAACATGCTAGTGGATTTTTCTTCCAGTTTATTTTTTGCAGTTACTTTTTTTGGGTTTTTGTTGTGTTTGGTTTTGGTTTTTTGTCGGTGGTTTTTTTTGTTTGTTTGGTTGTTTTGGTTGGGTTTTTTTCTTTTTGTGTGTGTGTGAGAATTACTGGTATGATTTTGTAAAATATCTGAGAAACTGAAATAGTTCACCAACCAAATATATACTCAGATTAATCAATGTCCTGGTTTTAGATGGAATAAATAAGGACATTGTAAACTAAAATAGTAGTTTAGCTTTCCTTCTAGCTTTGGGCATTTATCCTCTCATCTTTTTGTTAAGCTTTTCTAGTGAGTTGTTCTGCTCACTGTGTGGTTTTCTATATGTCTTTCTTCACTGTCTTGGTCTAGTTTACTTTGTTGCTTCCCTGTGTAGAGCAAAGGAAGCATGCTGAGCCTGGTTGTCCCTATATTATGGACAGTAATTGTGGTATTTTAATTTGATAAATAAGGAAATTGTGAGAAAATCCCATGTGCATTTAGACTCTTCTTTAGAGAGCAGTTTTTTCCTGGATATTGCAAGTTTTTTGCTTGTCTTCTTGAATTGAATCTTACTTTAAAAATAATTTGCCATTTGCAAGCTTTCTGAGTCAGCTCTGTAGAAGGCATATGAGAATATTTCCACTCAGTCTTGTGCAGGTGTTTTGAAGAGCTATGATGTGCTCTTCAGGCATGAGGAAGGGAAGATACCTGCTGGAGGGTATTATACTGTACCTGTGTAGAGACTCTTTTAATTGGGTCACATGGACCTATGCATGTATTTTGTGCTGTCATGGTAGGGACTTCTGGAAAGAACTTCCTTGGTTTCCCTCTGTACTTGATCAGAAAAAAAGTTCAGCTGAAAATGGTTTTGGCCCTGCATGATGTTTTGTATTCTACACTTCAAGTTGATTCTAATGCTGTTGTAACTGACAACACTTGTGAGAGAAGAACACTGAAATCATGCTATTTTCCTCCTATTATTAATTTCTGAACCTAAATAAATCTTCCATCACTATCTCCTTGTATCTTTTCTACTTCTGAAATCAATGCTGAAAACTCCCAAACCTGTCATCTATGGGTAGTGAATACAAGGCACTTCGAGGCTCTTCATTAGGTGCAGGTTTAGAAGGTGTAAAATATTCTCTTAGCAGTATTTGGTACTGTGTCTTTCACAACTTTCCTAAGAAACAGTCATTTAGTTGTAGAGAGGTTCTTTATTCCAGATGCTGTTCACACTATTTCTGCTGTGGTGTTATTTTGACTGCTTAAAATATTACCTACGCTTAACAGTTTAGACTTCTAGCTTTAGCTTAGTTTTATTGGTTTTTGGCTTTTTTCCCCCTTAAATCTTCAGAAGACAGAAGACTTCATTTGCTATTGGAATGAAGTACCTCATCTTTTTTAGGCTAAGGTGTGTAGACTGCAATTCAGATAATGCTGAGTGAATTGCTTAGTGGGAAGAGTCATAGCACTTTTCAGTCACGACAAAAGAAATGAGACTATGTTATTTAAAATTCTTCCTGCAAAGTTCTGAGTAATCTATGAAACCCAAGGTGGTAGTATGAGCTTGAATTCTCCAATAGTCAGTGCACAGATACAATGGGCCACATATTCCAGCTAAAATGCTGCTTTGGAGTGTTACTGTCTGGTTAAAGCCTTTTCCCTCTTCATCAAAAATTGTTCTGTACTGTAAGGAACATAATGTCTAAAACCCTGAACACCCACACTTGTAAGTACATGATAGTGATCTAATTTATTCCACGTGTATTTGTTTAATTTAGTGGGACAAGAAGAAGACTTCATGTTTCCTGACAGTAAAATACAGCTGAAAGGTAAGTTACTGAAGACAGGAAGTAATGCTATGAAAGAATCTTTGAGTAGATACCTGTCACTTGCTAAATGTGATGATTACAAAACATAAAGACAGTTTTTTGTCTTAACAGAATGATGCATTTTTAAAAAAAAAACATAGAATCCTATAATGTTCAAGGTTGGAAGGAACTTCTGGAGGCCATCTAGTCCAATGCCCCTGCTCAGAGCATTGTCAATTACAGCAGATTGCTCAGGGCTGTGTCTTGTCAGGTTTTGAGTAACTCCAATGAGAGAGTTTTCACAAACCATCATATACTAGTGTTTGATTACCCTTAAGTCAAACCGGTTTTCCCCTAAGTGGATTTTCTTCGGCTTCCCCTGACCGTCATGACATTTCAGGGACACTGAGAATGGTCTCACGGTGATGTTGGCCAGCTCACTCAGCACTCACGGATGCACCTGATCAGGTCCCATGGACTTACTTGTGCATATCCAGTTTGCCTAAATGTTGCCTAGCATGATCCTCCTGTACCCAAGGGTAATCTTCACTGCTTTCAGACTTCTCAGCTGGCCTCAGTGCCGGTGTTTCCTACAGCACAGTCCTACCAGTGAAAACCAAGGTAAATAAACTTAAGTTTTACTTAATAGCGCCACTGCTAACTCCCAGAATATCAGGAAACAAAAAACATCTCCAGGTAAAGAAGAATTGACTATCGTGTGGCAATTGACCAAATTTCTCACCAACATTAGAGTCTAGACTGTTTCCCACTTCCTTACACATTTTGTTGACAAATACAGGAGTCTAACAATAATGCAGGAGCTGCTCCGAGCAGTGTCATTTATGACGAAGATTTCATGGTCTTCCTCTGGCAGTTTCAAAAGGATTGAACATCAAAGAACAAACAGGAATATGAAAGCTATTAAGAACAGTCTCTCAAGGGATACATAGTGGCCAAAACTGCATAGCTCTTCCAACAGGCAGTGAATGACCTTGTAGTTGTACCAACTCCTACTTTCAGCATCTGAAAAAGTTATTTAAATGCCCATTAAACATAAAAACTAATGAACATGTAATTACAATACTCAGAAAGCAAAGTTTAAAATAACTCACAAAGATTCCAAGTTACGGCAGTTCAACTGCAATTAAGTATGGTAAGTATAACTCCAGATTGTTTTTCTTAAAACAGACGCAAATTACATACAACTGAGTTCAAGTGGTTTCTAGAACAACTTACTTAGATCTATACAAAAGAATAATAAAATTTAAATTACCCAAATTATTTCTATAAACTAATGATTGGGGATAAAGGTGAAAGAGGAATAGCCTATCCTTCCCTGCTAAAATCTGACAAAACTTCTTTCTTTTATTCTGCTGCTGAAGAGTGCAGAACCTCACAGTCTGTTTCTAACTAGTACAAATGAACAAGGGAAGAGAGATACTTCATTACAAAGTGTTTAAAAAAAAACTAACCAAAAAGTACTGGGCAATCAGAAAGTAACCACTTTTCCTCTGCTTACTGCTTCAGTCTGCGTTTCAAATTTCAGCTATAAAAAAGCACAATTCCCTAGGTCAACGTGTTCAATTAGGAGCAAATTTTTAATGTGTTCTGTATATAGTCGTTGACAGAAATTACCCACCAGCATCATCGTGTCTTCCTGATGAATTCCTATGACTGATACCTCCTCTTCCTTAGAGAGAGAAAAAAGAGGGGGGAGAAGGAAAAGTTAAAAAGATACTACTATATGTATGGTAATGCTATCAGATGAAATTATGTTATAATTGAAATGGTACATGGTCTGAGTCTTATATGGCTTCTTCTGGGGCAGGCATGCATTATATCATTCTGGCCATTGCAGGACCTAAACCTGATGACCTCTGTAGCCCACTCCAATCCCATGTCACCCTCGTTTCCTGGACACATTGCAACTGAAAGATACTTTTCATTGACTGTCAAACCAAAATACACGGTCATTGTAAAACTGAACATTCTAAAAGTAACTTTAAGAATGTCCCTCTGTCCTTCACCTTCTCTGTCTCACCTTCATTGAGACATCATAAACTTCAAGCAAGAAATTAATTTTTGTGCTGTATAATAAGGATTTTTCAAATATCCAAGAGGGGTAGGGAAAGGGTTGTGCATGATGATAGCAGTCTGGCAGGACTATGTAATCTGAAAAACTATGGGGAACACTGCTATACCATAGATTACGATATGCTGGGAGAAGACATGATGCTGTGGGGCTGTGGTGCACATTAGAGGACATTTAATGATAAATTCAGCATTTTTATGATGCATGTTAAAAATGTATGAAAATTATATTCATGCTTCTGCAAACAAAAGTTTTTCAGCCTTGCATTTAAATAGACTAAATTACAAAACTCAACAAATAAATTAAATCACTATAATATATTTACAAGCATAGATGTTCAGAGTTTTAGACATTCTTTTCCTTCCAGCATAGAACAATTCTTGATGAAGAGGTAAAAGGCTTTCCCTGTACAGTAATATTCTAAGCAGCATTTAAACTGGAATTTGTTTTCCCACGTTTATTTCAGAACCAACAATTTATTGTCTAGAGACTTTATCACCTTTTTGCTTTTAAGGTTTTTGCAATAGCATCTATAGGAAATTTTATGTGGTGATTTGTAAAATATATGTCCTTTCATGTGTTTTAATTTTACTAATTGAAATATCCTTTTCATTCCTCTTGTTTTTCCTTGGGAAGTCATTAAGTATTTACTAAGTTAGTGGGGGTGGCTTCAGAGAGGTGTATTGCTAGAAGTTTTGGTGATAGCTTTTTGCTATAGAGGATAAACATTGCTTTGAGTACAAAAAAAATATGCTTTACAGATCTTAAGTATGCTGTGTGCATTGATATTTCCTTCTATGGAATAAATATGATGGTTAGAAATTGAATTTAGATTTATGCCTGATTTCATTGTAGTAGAAGATGCATTAATTCTAATAGGAAAACATACAGGTGTAAAATGGTACTGATCACTCAGAAGAAAGTTGCTAAATATCATGAACAGTGCTGAAAAAAACAACATTGCTATTGAACTCTGGAAATTTACCTTGGGTTTCATCATCATATAATGGTTTAGGTTGGAAGGGACCTTAGGAATCATCTTGTTCAAACCACTGTACCATGCGCAGGGACACCGTCCACTAGACCAGGTTACTCAGAGACCCATCCAACCTGGTCTTGAACACTTCCAGGGAAGGGACAGCAGCAGCTTCTCTGGGCAACCTGTTCCAGTTCCTTACCACCCTTACAGCAAGGAATTTCTTCCTGACATCAATTTAAGGCTATTCCCCCTTGTCCTGTCACTGCATGTCCTTGTTGACAGAGTTCTGCTCCAGCTTTCTTGTAGGCTCTCTTAGGGTACTAGAAGGTGCTATAGTTTTCCCAGAGCCTTCTCTTCTCCAGGCTGGACAGCCCCAACTCTCTCAAGCCTGTCTTTGTAGCAGAGGTGCCTCTAGCCCTCTGAGCCTCTTCGTGGCCTCCTCTGAACTTGCTCCGGCAAGTCCATGTCCTTCATGTATTGGGGACCCCAGAGCTGGATGCAGTGCTCCAGGTGGATCTTGACAGTGGAGCATAGGGGCAGAATCCACTCCCTCCCCTGCAGCCCATGGGGCTCTGGATGCAGCCTAGGACACATTTGAATTTCTGAGCTCAGAGCTCACATTGACAGCTCATGTCCAGCTTTTCATCCACCAGCACCTGCAAGTCCTTCCTCTGTCTGTTCTTGGGATTGCCCTGACACACATGAGGACCTTGCATTTTGCATTGTTGAACATCATGAGGTTTGCATGGGCCCCCCTGTCAGGTTATACTTCATTGGTGTTTAACAGTTGATAAAAACTCTGCTTCATAAATGGCTAGCTATACTCTCTCCTTTTTTTACTTACTGATTAAGTAGGCATTGTCATTCATGATTAGGAAAAAAATGTAGTTTGGGTCCCCTGAATAATTTCCAAAAAGAACTGTGCTTTAAATTACTACAGAGAGAATTACCACTTTAGAGGCATGTAGTGTGAATCTTTCCAGTTTCCTCAAATTATTATCTCAATTTTTTTTCCAGGTAGGATTTGTTTGTGTATATCGTAGATTATATTCACCCTTCTTTATGTATGTTACTCAACTTTCCTTTAATATTTCCTTTTTTCCATTACGTGTTAATAAACAATGAGATCTTTCTAAGTAAATTTACTTCAAAAGAGGTAGACAAACTTACTGGAAATTTTATGGGAGTGACTGACTGCACATAATATTCTGGACATTGAAACAGTATTTTTGTTAGAGGTTTTGCCTGGTTTTTGAAAGCTAGATACCAAAATTGCCTTCTGAGCTTAGAACTTGGAATCAGCTTGAGATCTGTGGCATTTCCAGTTATTTTTGCATCTAGTTGTGAAATTTCTGCTGAGGAGTGATTTTGAAGGACTTTGAATTTTCCAAGACAAACTGAGGTCTAGTAAAGGCATTTCTAAGAACCAGTACCTTAAGGATAGGTTGGTTGATTTGTTTGGGGTTTTGTTGGTTTTTTATTTGTTAACTTGGAATATGATTTTCAGCATCATTCATTCAAACTCTGGATAATACTCTGTCAAATTTTGTGTGCTAATTAGTACCATCTACCCTTGGGAGATACTACTGGCTTGCAAAGTTATGCTGGAAGACTGCATTAAATTGAGGGAAATCAGACAGTCATTGTGTCCGCCACATATTTTCTGGCACAATTGCGAAGGCTATGACCATTGCTTTGAAACCTGCAAAAAAGTTTCAGGTGGGTCAGATCATATGTAAAAGTTACTTAGGAAGAATTGAGCAATTTTTTAAAATACTTTGTTCCTTCAAGGCTTGCGAAGCAAACGTTTTGTTTTTGAATCTGTATGCTGGGTGTGAATAATGGTTAATTCAGCAGTTGAAAGGCATTGTATTTATAATTTAATAGAAGGGTTGTTGCAAAAGGAGAAATCTAAACTACAGCTACAGTCTGATTAGGCAAATAGGAAAGTTAGATACTTGGATGTGTTTCCCTTCAGCTTCTTCATCTGGTTGCAGAAAGCTTGTTTAACCAAAGTTCTTTGTATTTGTCAAAGCGTAGGAAGCCTATGCCTCATATTGAAAAGCATTTAAAGCTGAAAGCTGAGTTTTCTACAGTTCCATGAATCTGTGAATTGAGAAGAATAGAAAAGACTTCATTGCATCTACTAATCATGTAGGAAAAAATGTCTCTGTCATTATAGATATTTCTCATATTGTTTAAAAAACCCCTTCCAATTTGAGATGTTGAGATACTAATTTCTTTTTGCAAGATGCTTTTAAAAAGCCTTTGGTGGTTTTTGTTTGAGTTTTTTTTTTTATTTGTTCTTTACAGTAAAAGGGATCTTTTAAAAAATATGGCTATTTACTGTACATGCTAGCTGTCTTCAAGCAAATAACTTACTTTCTGCATTCCATCAAAGTAATGCATGAATAGAATTAAAAGCCAAAAGTAAAAACTACAGTATGGAATAGCTTTGGAAATCTTTAGTGTAGACTTAATTATTTGCATAGTTTGATACAATATCTCAATTACTGATGCCCTTTAATTTGGGGTGAACTTTTTCTAGCTGTATATACTCTTGGTGTATGGTTATGTGGTTAATCGTAACTTACCTGGTCTAAAGATTGAGGCTAATCTGAATTTGTGGAGAAGTTTTTGCCTTGTTGCTGTCACTGTCACGATTAGAAATGTTACTTTCCATGGGACCTTACTCTTAAAAAAAAAAACTCACTGCTTGCTCTTAAAATGAAAATGGAAAAATGACTACTAGAATTCAAAAATAAAGTATCCTGCAGTCATTAAAAATATTAATTTTGTTAATATAATGTTGCTGTATACTTTGTGAATAGGGAGTCTTAGATTTTGGAAAACTTCTATTTTTCCTAAGTCTAATACAGTATGTTGTCTCAATGGTTGATTTTTTTTTGATTTACTTTGTTATTGAGCTGATCAGATACTTCTGTGTCAGCTTTAATACATATTCAGCCAAAGAAAGTAAAAGGCATAGTCAATTTGAGTCCATAGATTTTTTTTTTAATTGGGAGGGTTTATCTCCCCACTCCCACCCCTGCAATTTTTTGGACATCACGGTGTCCCTGCTTGAGTGGGAGATTGGAGAAGATATCTTCCAGAGGTTCACTTCCTTCAGCAACTGTGGTTTTTTGAGGAAAAATGTGGTAAGATGAAATGTGTAACCTCCTGGATGCATTAGCACAGTAATAGTAGTTCTCTATTCCTTCCTTCTTGTTCAAAGGGTAAGGAGCTGAGGGGAACAAAGAAGGGAAAACAAATGTGTGTTCTATGTCTGGTATTAGTTGTCCTGAACTGTTTTTCTCTTTGGTACTGAAAGGCATTGTTCAGCTGCACAGGTGATGGCAGTTTGTGGTCCTGTCAAATTTAAAGTGACTTGTTTTCTGCTGTTCTTTGTGTGGCACACTGAAAATGAGAGTTTTAGAGAAATATCTGTATGGGCAGACCATTTTTTATGCAGTAATGGGATTAATCGTGGACAGAGATAAATGATTAGCATTTGGAGCAGGAGAAAGACAGGTCAGGGAACAGTAAGTTTGTGTATTGTGCCTTCAGGCAGCTAGATGCTCTTTTCAAGCGTTCATAAATGTTTTGGGAAGTCTGTCTGTCTTCCTTTTAAGTTATCTGTCCTTATGCTGTCCTCCACATCAGCAGAAACTGAATTCCATAACAGGATGGGAATCCCAGTTGGAGTTACTGCTTAGATCTATCTCATTTTTCCATCCACCTTCCTGGTCTGTATAAGTGCACAGCCATGTCTGCACATCCACCTGTCTGAGCAACTGAGCTGCAGCTTTCTAACTCTGTGACTCAGCCTCATCCTTGGGAATTGTGTAAAACTGATGAAACAGATCTAAATGAACAGAACAAAACCACACTAGAGTATTCTGCTGGCTTTGCATTGGAGCCACCCATGGAAGTGATTTTTTCTGAGAGAAGCTGCTGAGAGCTTCTTCTGTGCCTGGCAAAACCAATTGCTGGTTAGCTTTGAGAATAAGCATGTTAATAAGCCAATTAAAAGCTAGATCCACTTTATAAAGTTTTGAACCTGTTTTGCCTTCCTCCTAATCCTATCTCCCAGCAGGAAAAGAGTAAATATATTCTAGAGGGTCCACTGGTGTTTGGCCAGTGCTAGACACACCGCACATACAAAGACATTAAATTTAAAAACATCCATTTGGGATGTGGGAAGAAGTTCAGCAAAAGATAACTTGTTTGGCTGTTTAATTTCATGAACTGTTCAGAAAGCTCTTTGACCTTGTCTCTTCCAGCCTTGTACTTTGTGGAATTGTGAAATGAGGAGGTAGTCATGACAGATGGGGCATGTTCTGTGTTTTTCAAAGAAGTCTGCAAATGAAGTTTTTTTCACCACTCCTCAATTCTCAACTCTTTGTGTCACAGTTTATGATCTGCTCTGCTCTTTAAGGTGAAAGTAAGCTACTAGATTGACTAGTTCAATATTGAAATGTTGTAGGTAATCTTCTGTTTTCTATGTTCTGCACAATTTTATTATGATTGATAAGTTTGTACCAGAAGTTCTGATAGGAAATGTACAATGTGTAACTTAAAATTGTTCTTGTTTCTTGGAAAAACAAATGTGAAGCTAGTTTGTAGGTGTATTATTTTTGTTCAGCTGAACTACTTAAAAATTTATGACTTTGTTCAAATAATTAGAAATAAAGACATTGCTCAATCCTTGTCTACATGACAGTACTTTAGATTTTTTAATGGAAATTAACAGGAGGAAATAATTTAAAGTGTTTTAGTTGAGCTACATTAAACATTTGAGTTTATATTCTCTTTCAGAACTAGTAGCTTAAATTCAGTTGAGTTTATTTTACTGTAAAATATTGTACTGAGTGAGCTCTACTCAGGTATGAAGAAAATTTCCAAACTGGTTTCAGTTAGTTAAGTTTGTTAAAGAAAAAAAGTCAGATGCACGTTTTAGAGAATTTCTATGAAAAGGAGATTTTCTTCAAAGTAGTATGCTTTACTGTACTTGTTTTATACTAACTGAGCTATGGCATTCCTATCCACATAAATAATTACCTTTTGATTTTGCTCTAAATTATGACTTCTACAAGTGTGTTTTCACTGTTGACAGCTGTTCTGTGTTTCTTTGTATTGCTGCAGTACCCAGTGAAGGTGAACTGAGAATGTTTAAGATGGACAGGCTACACATTAGAAATCCCCAAGTTTTTTTGTGCATAACCAGCATAATTTCATCTAACTGTTCTTGACTGAATGTTTGTTTATGCTCTGGCAGTGGTAAGTTTGAAAACTTCGGAAGTTGCAAAGCTTAACCTTGATGGAAGCGTGAGCTTGCCTTAGGCTGTGAGCAGTGTGGACAGTTTCACTAAGTACTTGCTGCATTTCCTGTGTAATTTTGGTTTAGATGTGTAGTATCTGCAGGCTATCAAGAGTAAGATGTGGAAGATGGTCAGTAAGGTGAAAGAGACACCACTTCAGAGGAATTTTTTTTTTAATTTTTTTTTTTAATACAGTTGTTGAGTTTAAGAAACTTCTGTTGTGTTTTTGCTGCAGCTGTAGGAGAACTATCAGCAACAACAGAAGTTCAGAATTACACAGGGAACTATGTAGATAGGTAGCACTGTGAACCCATCCTGAGACCTACAAGGACAAAACACCAAAACCAAATGCCAAATTTTTCCTAGCTATTGAGAGATTCCAGATTGTTACTGTCTAGCCCAAATTGCTCGTGGTAAGCTGGTCTTCATTTGACCTTAGTTCATTAGCAGTTATTCCAACACAATACATCTAGATGTTGCATGCACTATGCTTCAGGGTTTATTAATAACCTTTTAAATGTGTTTGATTTTTTTTCCCCCCGCCAGGTATTCTTCATTTCTTTTCTGTGCTGTCTTTGAGTTCATTGTGCTTCAGAAGCGGACCAGTGTGTGTGGAATTAGAAAAAAGGACTATCTTGGCTGACTAGTGATACTGTTTCACAGGCTTATTTGTAACTTCTTTGTTTATAATGTTAATAGGGATTGTAACTAAATAGGATAGGAAGATATTTTTTTTAATGCCATAAAGGAAAATATCAGGGAATCCTGACACTAATTGTAGCTACAAAGTCATGGAGCTTTACAGTTTTAGCATTGCTAGGTTGGATGGTGTGTGTTTGTTCAAAAGGCTTATGTAATTCTCAGTTTTAGAACGCAAACATTAACTAAAATCAGCTATCAAACATATGAAAAATTAATCTCTTGAAGTCTCTATGCAGTTACTGTATTTATTAGACACTAACACTGCAGTTGTGTTTTTTTGCAAGTTACCTTTGCTTTTGTGTTCAACTTTCTGAAGCAATATGTTTTTGCAAGATTAGTAATCTTATTTAAATTGTTAAATTTCATTAGGGGGAATTTAATAGGTTTTGTCTATTAAATGTTTTGTCTCTTAAATGTTAGCATACTTTCCTTTAGAGAGTATATGCTCTGTATGCTGCATAAACAATATATAATTCCTCATGTAAAATGACTCAAACAGAACAAATTTTCAGTAGGGAATGCTATAAAATTAAAAAAATAATTACATTGCCA
The DNA here is from genome assembly GCF_017590135.1 of Pyrgilauda ruficollis. Lineage (NCBI taxonomy): Eukaryota > Metazoa > Chordata > Aves > Passeriformes > Passeridae > Pyrgilauda > Pyrgilauda ruficollis. The sequence continues at coordinate 409,627 of NW_024519095.1, forward strand.
TAATTGTGCAAATGTGTACAGTAGGACAAACTCTGTGTTTCTGCACACAGTCATTAAAATCACCAATTAATTTAATAGTTTTCTACCTATTGATCATTAGTCATCTCTTTATCTGTAAGTCACTCAACCTTACAATTTTGGAAAGCATCAGCAAATTTCAGTTATCATTAAAAGGCTGGAAGCCTCAAGACAGTTTAGTTTGTGAAAATTGGTTGTTGATTAGAGGAGATTCTTGTGTTCCCATTGAGAAAGAGGCTGTATCATGTGCTGTGTCTCTTCATCCAGCAGCTGAGCTGTGTGGGAGTGGATTTGATATGAGAGAGGGAAACTGGATATGTTACGGAGGGCTAGTTGAGAGTCTTTGCATGGAGGAACTGCTTCATTGTGTTTAGAGCATGAGGGGAAGTAATACAGCAATTCAGAAGAGAAGCATCTTAACTCCCTGAAGTACTGTACAGCATCTCTCTTGTATGTGGGAGAAGTTAAAGTTGAGAAACAGGCAACAAGATGAATATTAAGACAAACAAAATAGCGTATCACTGATCAATATTAATTGAAGTATGGAGAGGCACTGATGTATTTTTGAAATGCAGCTCACTAAATCTGTTTATATAGAATTTTATGTTTGTGTTTATTGTGGATTACTAAAGAAACATACTGGTGAGTCTGTTTTCTTAGTGTATATGGAAGAAGTTTGGAGGGATTTTAATTTATTTTCAAAATCAAAAAAGAGGCAAAAATTGTGTGTCATGAAGACTTGTATAAAATCAGCTGCTGCCTCAAGAGATTAATTTCATATCAGTTTTGTTTTGTAAAGCTTATGAAGCATCTGAGAGTTCAAGTGCAGAAATGCAAAACTAAAAATTGGAAGAGACTAGTATTAAGTAGGTTTTGGTTCAGTGTTTAATCACTAGGCTTTTAGTTTGGTTAAGTTCCAGCCAAATAAAAGGTCAAAAAGTCTTTAAAATACAAGTAAAAGTCAGTACACAATTGTGTTTATGAAAGGGCAGCACTACTAACAGCTAACATGAGACATTCCAGAAAGTTGAAAAAAACCAAGCTGCTACTTCCTCCCTAATACCTGTCACAACTGTTTTATTAATGAAGATGGGTATTGCAACCTAAAGTATTTTCCATTCAGCAGAGCTGACTTAAATGAAGTCTTTGATTTGCTTTTGCTCTTCTATACATCCCTTAGCTATTTTCTTCCAATAAAATGAACAATATCTAATATCAGCCACTGATACATGCCTGAGCAAGCACAAGGGCTATGCTTACTAAAAAGAGCTTTGCTTTCTTTGTTTGAGTAAAAATTGCGTGTGGAAAATGTACTGCAGATGAGAAATAAATGTATGAGCTACTGAAGTAGGTTGATGTTTTCCCTTCATGTTCGTTTCTCAGTGATGGGTAGTATCATGACTGCTCCACTTGACAAGGTTTTCACGGTTCCCCTTCTTAAGCCTGTCCGGGTCCTTCTGGATGACCCCTTCCCTCCCGTGTGGCTCTGCATCACACAGCTCAGAGTTGTCAGCAAACTTGCCGTGGCCCACTCAGTCCCACTGTCCCACAGATCCAGGAAGCTGCATATTACTTATAAGCACCTGTTCTCTACAAAAGGCCTGGTCTGAATTCGGGCATGGTCTGATTGTGTCAACTCCCTTTATTTCTTTCCCCAGGAAAAGTTTTTACATGTACAGAGCATGACTGATGCTTATTCTGGTAGAAATACATGTGCTCCTGCATTAGGGGGTATCTTTTGCTGAATTCACAGACCAATTTTATTCTGTCTGTGCTTTCACTGCTTGTGCTGGGATTTCTCTTCTTGTGTATTGTGGTGTCACCGTCACTGGTATCGCTTGGGTGGGAGGGACATCAGTGTCATTGTTTATCAAATAAGAGCAGCAGAGCCCAAAAGAATGTGGTAGTAATTACAGATTAAGAAGCTGGCTGCTTTAATTTTTTTTTCCCTGAAGATTGCTTTATACTGGTAAGCAACTTAAAATTGTGCAGTATAGTACTTTTCACTAAGGTTTTTTTTTTTTTTTTCGTACAATGATTGTAGTTTGTGTTGATTTGATTTGTTGTTAACCTAGTATAGGAAAATACATTATGCTAATACTGGTTTAGAAGTTGTACTAGGTAATCCTTGTCTCAAACTTCTTCATTTTTCACTTGTTTTGTCAGCATCACTGCTTCTGCTGCCTGGTCACTTTATGAATGAAACATACAGATTTCACTAGTACACACACACATAGACACTCTTCCCTGCTTGAACCCTCCCTTCTCCTTTACCTCCACCCACATTCTGCAACCACCTCTTTGGCTGTCAACTTAAATAAGTATACAGTAGTTTAATTTTTCTTGTGTTACTATTTTAACCTTAGACAGCTGCATCAGGCAGCTGATTAAATAAATGTTCACTCTTTTTCAGTATTTCCAATACTGACTTTTTCTGAGATTGAATTAGCTTTAAATGCTTTATATTGTAAATATGTATGCTTACCCCTCCCCAGATACTTACATATTAGATTATGCTTTGTCAACCGTATCTCCTTCTTTAGTATGTTTTTTGAAGTATTTTTGAAAGCATTTAGTTCTGGAAATTTACTGTCATTGTATAAAACTGTAGCTCTGGAATAGAAACCAGAAATCTGCCCTCTTGTGGATAAATCTGTCTGATGTACCTCAGTCACAGTATCTTACCTGAATGAGAACTAAAGAATATTAATTCATTCTCTTTGTGATTCTCAATCTTTAAGCATTTTTGAGGGATACTTTATGGACTGAGAGATAGCAAGGATTTGTGTAGTAACAAACAAGAAAGGTAATTTATTGCAAAATGTAGAAGTTTCAAACTGACTGTGAGACAAAGATTCATAAATTTGTGATTCAGGTTTGCTGATTTAAAAGAAAAGAAAAATGTCCACTCTTCATCTAAATTATGAATTAGCTAATACATAGTTATTCTAGTTTAATTTTGTTATGCAAAAGAAGAAAAGTCAAGATCATGATGCTGTGGTTATATCTATGTGACGTTACTGAATATATGGGAAACTGAAACTGCTTTTTAAAGTACTTTAATGCTAAATAAAGATTTCATAATCTAAGCAAAATAAAACAAGACTATTTAAAGTACTCTACTTAATAGAATGTATTTAAAAAAGAAAAGCATAGATATCTAATTTCGTAGCTTTTCTTTAAAACTTAATTTTAATCCACCTTTTTACTTCTTGGAAAATACCAGGTCACTTGCATATAAATACATTGTTTTAAATCTGAAAATATAATAAGTTAAAGAATACCCTGGAGAAGGAGAAATGAAACATTTAAATGTACCTAGGAAACTACCCAGTACTGAGACTGGTTACTTATCAGTGCTTTACTGCTGAGCCTTTTTGTATTACTGCATAAACAGATTGTTCATTTTGTTTTGTTTTTTACTCTTCTCATGCATGCACATGGCACAACTGCGGAAAACCTGGTATTTTCGTTAGAGACACGACAGTTTCTCAACCAAGAGGAGTTTTTCATAAATGCAGAGCTTGTACCATTATATGATAACCAGTGGTCAGAGTCCTCTCATCATTTAATTGATAGTTAAATGCAATATCTGAAAATATTACAACTGCAGTTTGTTTCTATTTCTTATTTTATTTTTACAGGGTAATTTTTTTGTTTTGTTTGCTTGGGTTGTTGTTATTTTTTTCCTTTTATGCTTGTAGTTTCTCTTTGCTGGATGTCAATGTCTGTACTTAAATTGTTCCCAGTTACTTACTTTCATCCTCTCTTCCTCCCTTAATTTTGCCTTTGCAGTAAAGGGTAATATAGATAATTTAAAAAAGAAAAAAAAGGGAAAAGGATGACTTACAAAAATAACACTTTAAATTTGTACTTATTAACCATAGCCTAAACTTTTTTTTTTAATACAACTTCCCTTTCTATGTTGGCTTGGCTTTTCTGTATTAGTGTATATTATGATGATAACTTTTTCCTGCGTTATTCTTTAGATATGCTGCCATTTCACTGTTTTCTTTCACTGAGGGATTCTCTGTGTTGCTTCCTTTGTGTACTGCAGTTCCTTCCTCCTGAAAATGTCTTCTATGGTATCCATTCTTTCTTATAAAGAAACAAGAGCATAAGTACCTATATACTGAATATACAAGACCTCATACATTTATATAGACTGGTTTTCTTGTATTCTTTCTGAACTGCTACACTACAGTTTAATGCACTGGTTAAAAGCCTTCCACTGCAGATCTTTAATTTCCGTAATTCAGCTAATGTAACTAACAGTTTCATTTTTTCAGTTAAGGGGTAAAAATATTATACTATTTTTAACAATTACTAAACAAGCCTGGCAATGGAAAATTTTTAGATATTGAAAATTATTGTTCTTCTTGACTAATAGTAAACTGCTACAACAGTACTTTTAACTTACATTCTTCTTATATTTGGGGAATGGAGGTAGAGGAGAAAAACCCCAATAAAACTTGTCTAACAGTCAAGCTATTGTTACGTGCTGTACTGATGTTTTATATGAAACAACCTATACTGTCTTGAGTTGTCAATCTTTATTCCCCTAACTGCTTGAGATCTTAAAATCTTAAAATGAATGGGTTTTCTTATGTTCTCAGTAGCATCAAATTTGAGTTGTAGTTTCACTGGATCTTAGTCTCTGCTTCTGGATTTGAATCCTGCCTTGTATGCCAGTTTTATAACAGATGGAATTTTGCCCTCAACACAACAGATGTAGTATTTGGACCCAGATATTACTATGTGGTTTCTTCATATTGTGTTTGTTTTGTAAACTAATCCCATCACTTAATCCCATCAGTCTCTCTTTCTGTCTTGTTTACTCTCATCTGTTTATTCGTTTCATCATGCTTACAGAAACTTCATAATGTCAGAGATGGAGTTCTTGAATTGCCGTGCTTAGCCCCCAGCTGGTGCAGACAGCCACATCCTGTCCCTTCTGTAACATCTGTACAATCCGTCTTTGGAGTAGTGGTGTTGCTTATCTCTACTCATTTAAGGCTGTTGGAGAAATTGGCAGCTCTGATGATGAAAAACTCTGTTCTGGTTTTCTTCTTGCTTGCATTTATGTGCCCATTTATTGTTGTGTTAGCATTGCTCTGTGGCTTTCTTCCTTTGTAGCCTCCTTTGACTGCCTTAGAGAGAGCAACCACATCCCCTCTTGACCTTTGTTTTGTTAGTAAAACAAACCAATCCCTTTTACTCTTCTCTTACAAAGAAAGTTTACTTTTCCCCTGCTCACTGCAGTTGCTCCACTCTGAGGTCTGGACCTTGCCAGGTTCAGGTTCTTATCCTGTATCTGTGGAGAAGGTTTCTAATTTCAAGTGTCTGATTTTGGAGGAATTATTCCTGTATAATGTCTCTATAATTATCTTTATTATGGCAGTAATACTTGAATTAGGAATTGTCCTGGGTTGGCTATATGATGCTTTTATCCCCAATCAAACTTGAATTAGGAGTGACAGTTTCTCATGTGATGAGGAAGTGAAAGTGAATAGACTTTTTTTTTTTTTCTTATATTTCAGTGTTTCTGTGCTACATAAAAATTTCCAATAATACTGGCTGGTGACGTGGACTTTCCTTTGAAGAAGTTTCAGTCAGGAGAAGTCATCAGACATGACATTTTTTTTATAGTAAATACAATTCATGTGTGAAAGGTGTTCTTTAGTTTCTAGACTTTCAGTGAAAACTTGGATTTAAAAAGTGTTATCTCCTGTGGGTTTATTGCCACAGACTCATTATGGGTCTCTTTTAGAGCATTTTCTTTGATTCTTAAAATTTCTTTTTAAGAATTGCTTATTTGTGCAACTAGGCAAGCCCTGAAATTCTGCATATATTTGTATTCATTTAGGGTAAAAAACCCTTGAGTACTGAGTAGAACTTGGAACTGTTCTGATGGAAGTTTTCTCCTGGATTAAAAAAAAACCCCAAACACAGCAATCCACACAAAGTATCTGTCTGTAGCATTTTCCTTACTGACTAGATTTCTGTATTGGCAAGGTACTGTAATTTTAATTTTAAAAAAGTAATTTAGGTCAGAATGAGATTGTGGCAGGTGTGGCAAAGGAAGTCAACTCACTGTCAGTTCTGTTTAACCTCAGTTTTTCGAGGAATGTGCAGATAGGGAAACTTTGAAAAGGTAATTTCACTGGTTGATGAAGACTTTGAGCACAAAAAGCCTTGTAACATTTCTTTTCCTTGTCTTGGAGTCTGTACGTATTTATAAGCAGTGGTGCTTGATGTATTGCCATGTGTTGCCATGTTGGTTTGGCATAAGAAAGAACATTACGAAGGAAATTATCAGGATCTCTTGATTTGTATGTATTTTATATGTAATTCTCAAAAATGTAGGCTTGTAAAGTAAGTAAATCATTATTTAGATAGATAAGAGAATGTTAAGAGTATAAGAGGATGTAGATAAGTGAAACGCTTATGTAAGGACTCTTTACTGTTTCCCAAACTGTCAACACAAGTGCCTGTCTACAACAGGTAACCATATATCAAATTCCTTTAATGTCTTAAGAAAAATCATGTCAATTTCACAATATACTATGGGATTGTAGTGTGTGATGTTTGATAGTTTGGAACTGCAGTTTTTGGTTTCCCTTTAGCAGTGTGGACTTCCTTACATTTGGGATCTTTATAATCAGTGAAATCCAAGTGAATTAATTCCTTTTTCTGTTGTTGAATATAAAATATGCTGTTTTACAGGAAAGAAATGAGCTAATTCAGTGGTGGCAAAACTTTGTTTTTTCCCCAAGGGAAGTAATTAGAATTTTTGGTAGTTAGTTGTCCAGACAGAGTTATGTATTGAAGACATCTTGTCTTGATCTACTACTTCTACAATATACTTAGATTTTGTATTTGTCAGTATGTTTGCTTCTTTATTTTTAAATCTAAATTACTACTTTTAGTTTTGCTGGTCTCTTTATGAAAATGCCTCCTTCTGTGATACTGGGAAGTGAATGTAACAGCTAATTACTTAAACTGGTTATGCATTAAGTGTGATTACTCTTCAGCATGAACTAACAGGAGTTTTGTTACCAGTTTTTGAGTCAGTGTTGAATAACCTGACCAATTTTTTTTTTAATTGCCTTACCTTGCATCTTTTTTTTTTGATGAAGGGGTTGCTTCTGAGACCAGAAGGAAGCTTGCCTTTTAGTTGGCTAATGCTACTTGTTACTTAGAATCCACATTGTTCTACCCACTCTTGAAAAAATTTACTTAGTATGCAGCTAAAGGTAGTATGGTGTGTTTCATTTATATTAATGAATGTAAAATTTAAAAAAAGTAAACTGAGAGATTTTATTTGGTTTTGTTCTTTTTATGTTTAGTGCTTGGGAGATGGGAAGTAATGATAGCTGGCACCTGAACTGAAATATCTGTGTAGGCACTACTCTCCCAGAACTTCAGGATGAATGGGGATATGCCTCATGTTCCCATCACTACTCTTGCAGGGATTGCTAGTCTTACAGACCGTAAGTACTCTTCTTTTTCTGGTCTTTACTATGCTTTTTTCTACCTCTTTGGTAAATATCTGCATTTTCAAAATTCTAAAGAGGTTTTTATTTTTAGAGTTCTTATAGTTAAATCTGTTTAAAATCAGACTTGTCATTAAATATGTTAGCCTTGTTATTGCTTTAATTCTAAAAGTCTATTAAAAAAAAACCCATGCATATTTAAGCATGAAATGAAATACAGGTTAAAAAGCCCCTTAAGGAAACCAGAAACAAAATATAGGAATTCATTATTTGTTTGCAGTATCATTTAGTAACGTATCTGGGTACCATACAAATAAAGAAAAATGTATTAATGATAAAGTACTTCTAAAACGTGCATCACATCATCTTCACTAAAATGACAGATGTGGGATTAGACTGGTGTGCAACTAATCAAGAGAGTTGTAGAATATACTGAATATACTTGAAAACTAGTTCATTAATTTTGGACTAGTTAGTAGGGTCACAAAATGACTGCTAGAATACAAATAAGCAGCTAAACCTGAGTCTTTTTTCTTTGCTGTTCAGCCTGCAAAGGGAGCATGTGAAGTGTTTGTGCTGACTTTAAGTAAGGAAGGAAGAAATGCAAGGAAAGAAAAATAACTATTTATATTACAAGCTGATATTGACACAAAACCAAATCATTATAATGTGTCCAAAAAAAATTTTCTAGTGAAAACTAAGAGGAGATTTATTATTCTGTAGTGTGGACCTAGAACAACCATTGCAGTAAGAGCAGCAGGGACAGAGAGGCATCTTGTTTATATAGTGTAAGAAAGATTTTGTAGCTCAGTTTTCTGAGGATAATTGGACTCAGTGACCTTAGGTGCTTCTTCTAAGCACTTCTGTTGTTACACTGTTGAAAATTGGAGGCTTTCCAAGAAACACTGGAAGTATATATCCAGCAATTGAATTTAATTGCTCACAGTAAAAAAGGCAGATGTTTTGGAGGAAAAACCCACTTCATGTACTTCTGGTATATTCTGGAGTATTAAAATGAAGGATGCAGGTTATGTATTTTAATGTGTATCTATGTATGACTATATGTGTCTGGTATCAGACCATCAGGATGCAAATAGTAGTTTCTGGCTATGGACAGTTTTCCAGAATTAAGTGTTTGCAGGTAAGGTTGCTTAACTGGTGGAAATCACTGATCAGCCTCTGGTGCAGGAGTTCCTTTAAACACTGAACTGTAATGGACAAGGCCAGTTGCCCTGAAAACATGGATGATATGATGCCTGAAGGCAGTAGAGTAGGCTAGCTAAATTTATGCTAAAACATAATCCGTATGTTTTGCTGATATTGCAAATTTTTCCAAGTTTCAGGCACATTCAAGGGAATCTCTTGCAAGTAATGAAAGCTAGTGATATTAATATATTACAAACTTTTATTTGAATTGCAATTTATTCCTAAGTACAGCAATGACGTACATTATAAGGCATAAACATGCTGGAATCACCCCACTTTTTAAATTTTAAAATGTTAAAGAACTGAAAAATATGTTTCACTTAGATTGGGGTTTTTGTAATGTAATTGTTTCTAATGGTTCAGTTAAAACCTTGATCTCAGGGATGTGATCAGCCTGGTAACTTGCAATTAGAGTCAGCTTGTTTTCCTGAACCAACTGTGGTGACCTACTCTTTATCTAGCCTTTTGGCCTCTCCTGGCTTAACCTCCTTTGGTCTGTGTAACCCTACAATCATCTGGTCAAGCCTTCTTGTATGCACAATTCTGTGTTATGTCTTCAGACCAAAGAATGCCCTAAGAAATTGAAGTGTGCTTATAATCTGATTAAAATAATGTTTTCACTAAATCTTTCCATAAGATTTATGAGTAAGTTTTTCTGGCTGAATTGATATTTCAGTGAACATACCAACCAACAATACTAGGGCTGTCTTGAGAAGATGGTTTACATAAGAGTAAATACAAGAAGAGAAGAACAAACAAGAGAGAATTTAATTAGTGCGTTTAATTGATTCTTGGGTTGTTTGGTTTTTTTGATGGGTTGGTGTTTCTGGTTTTTCTTTAAAGGCTTTATAATAAAGTGGTAACACTGATTAAATATTGAGATCCGAGTAGAAAACTGAAATTCTCAATGCCCTTACAGTACTGCATGTAATTACAAAAATTTTGCATTTCCTTTTATTTTTTATCCATGCTTTTGGCTTCAGGAGAAAGGTGCCATAACATTATAAAGACCTTAATATTCTGGAATATTTAGAGAGTCCAGTGTGGGTATGTGAATGGGAATGTGTGTTTCTTTGTGTGAATTTAAGAATTTTTTAAAAATTCAGAAGTGTTCCCTGTGTTTTAATTCTAGTTGTCAGATTTTCTTTCTTAATCTCTTAAGAGAGTAAGGGGGTGTCCACATTTGTGTATTTGTGTCTCATGAAATGATTTTAAAGTTCTTCCTGTTTTCTAATAACAGTTTTGAACCAGCTGCCTCTTCCATCACCTTTACCTGCTACCACAACAAAAAGCCTGCTTTTCAATGGACGGATAGCTGAAGAGGTGAACTGCCTTCTGGCCTGCAGGGATGAAAATCTGGTTTCACAGCTTGTCCACAGTCTCAATCAGGTGTCAACAGATCACATGTATGTATTTTGAACTTGTTCATCAGATCACCATCCTTACTCCTTGAAATCAAAATTTACTGGATTGAGAAGTTTGTTTGTGAGAATATGAAAATTAGAATATGCAGGTTTTTCCTTGGGCTTGCTTAGTAAGTGGCTGCAATATAAGAGTCAAATGCTTAATTCAGACAACGTTAATAATCGTCCATCAGCCCTTATGCCTAACTGTGCAGTTATTTTACAGATCTAAGGCTTATTCCCCTCTGGATAGGTTAGAGTGCAGACTTTGTGGTGTTGATTGTGCAATACTGATTTGCGTTCAATATCAGTCACTAATGTGATAGACAAATTACATACCCAAAAGAAAATTTTTGACACCTGTGTCAATTCTGATTAGGTATTGAACTTAAGTATTTTAACAATTGTTAAAAGTAGTTTAACAATTGAGCCATCAAGTATGCTAATGTATTCTCTTTTTGGTTTTTTTTTTTTTATTTCTTCCTTCAATGGTGTCCCTTGAATTGTTTTATGTTGACAGCCCTGTCATTTCCTTACTTGTGTTGTTCAAATGGAAGTAGCTTTTAAAAGTCCTCAAAGCATACAAGGAGTGCACAGATGCATTTATAGAAAATCCATTGCATTTCTTTATGGTTCAGAGGGAATCCTGTGATCTCAAAGATAAGCCAATTTTCCCTTTTCAAAATAAAAAGATTTTCAAAGCATTGGGTTGAAACCTGAATGTTATACATTCATACATATGTTATTTTCACTCCTGCAGTAATGTGTTCTTGATGTTATGCCAAAGTGTTCTTTTGTAGAGAAGACCAAATATAAAAATGGGTCTAAGAAACTTCTTATGAGAATCTTAAACTGACAGCCACATATATGTAAGAGTTTAGTAACAGAAAATGATTGTGAGGACTTGCAGGAATATTTCTTCTGCCATTCCTTAAGGAAGAGGGTGAAAAAAACTAGAGGCAGGAAGCAGTGCTTTGCAGACTTGATTTTTCCTATATTTTAACAGTAAATTGTCTTCTTTCATTTTGGTTTTGGTTTTTTTTTTTGGTTATTTTGGTTTTTGTTTTCTTTTACTTGACTCATAGTTTCTTATAATTTGAAAATGCATTTGCCTCTTTATTTGCTTACTTCCACAATTCCAGAGAGTTGAAAGATAACCTTGGCAGTGATGATCCAGAAGGAGATATACCAGTCTTGCTGCAGGCTATTCTGGCAAGGAATCCTAATGTTTTCAGGGAGAAAAGCATGCAAAACAGATACGGGGTACAAAGCGGTAAGGATTTTTGATTATCTATTGATTAATTTTATGTTGTTCTGTAAATCTAGGGGACTGATACTAACCACAAATATATATGGAGCACAACAGTCGTATTTATGCCTTGCCTTGTGTTTGATAGTGATTTAAAGCTATGTACCTTAATATCTTCTAAGAGCAATTGTATGGTAAAAAGATGGAAAATAGAAGCTACCAGGTATTATTCTAAAAAATGTTTCATGTCACCTCAAAGTTTAATCTGTAGGATAGGTAATTGGATTTTGTTTTGAAACAATTTTAGTTTGAATTTTTTATGCCTAGGTTCATATGTTTGTCTTGGTAAATTATTGAAGTTTAAAACATATGCATTGATCTTAGTGTATGCGATGACTATAGTGTATCATTGCAGTGAGAGTTCTTAACCATTCTGGACTAAGGAATAAGGTCAAATGAGGCATCCTTAACAGCTCCTCCCTTCCATTCCTCATCTTAGTAACTTGTGGTGCCCTACAGCTCTAAGCTATTCATGAACTTTGGGAGACTAAAACCTTATGCATCTTTCCATAAATGTCAATTACTTCAATAATTTTTTTACATTTATACAAGAACTCAAGTGCACTTTTGTGTGTAAAAGGAAAAAACTTCACACATGCACTTTTAATAAGAATATGTATCTAACTGAAAAATCACCTGTTGTTGAGCCATCCTAGTTAAAGCATGTATGCTGCTGTAATACAGTTTAGTTGTAAAAGAATTTTTATGTAACTTTTAACTTGAATTATGATTTTATGAAATGCATTCTTTTCCATTTGGTAGGAATGCTAAAATGGTTTTATACATATCACTTTTTTACAAGAAAAAAAACAGTAGTAAGACTGGGAGTAATATGTAAGGAATCTCTAAGTTCTAGTAATGTTTCTATGAGGATGGTGTTTTCTGTGCTATGCAGTAATATGACAAAAATGTGAAAAAGTAAAAGATACTGTGGTGTTAATGGCCACAGAATAACTTCAAATCCATTTCAGACCCAGTGTTTGGGGCTCGTTTTTACTTCTTTCTCATTACATCATTATCACATATGCAGTTACCCGTCTGTAAACTGTGGAAAACCTGGTTTTTTGTTGTTGTTGGGTGTTTAGTTTAGTTTTGGTTTTTTCCTTCTTTTTTTCTTTTACATTACCTGGTCTGGGCCTTCCATGTCTTGCCCCTGCCATCCATAAGAGAGATAGAGAAGTGAGAGTTTTCCATCACAGATTAAGTTAATTAGGGGTTTTTTTGAATTGCATTAGAAAATTAATTCTATGTTTTCTGTCATTCTTTTAACCCAGAAACTACCACATCTGTGATTCAAAGCATGTTTTAAATTAGGGAGGAAGAACAAATAGATATATTTTTTAAGTTTTTAAAAAGAGCATTCTGTAATTTGAGCACAAAATTGAAACTTCGTCTGTACAGTTGTCTTGGTTTAGGGCAAATTTGCGAGAAAACCTCTAAAGGGGTTCCTTTAGAAAGCAGATTTAAGTGACCCCTCTTCTAACTGGTTTGGGAAAAGATTTCTTTGGAGAAGAGTGGAAAAACCTGTTTATTTAACAGGTAAAGTATTCAATAGCATAAAAAATGAACAATATTAAACAATAAAATTTCTTGCCACTTTGAAGAAATGACGAACTCAAAAATTCCCCTTTGTGGATTGTAGCTTGGCTTGCTTTGTTTTTTATTAGTCTTTTTATTGGCACTGGAATGCAGTGTCTTAGGCCCTGGTGGGCTACAGGCTTGAGCTCCCGGTGCTCTTTTGGGTTTTTAGTCTAGAGTAGGTTTGAATAGTTCTGAGAAAAAGAAAAACACAGTCTAGGGAACTTTTATGCCTTAGCTAGATAAAAACTAACTAAAAGCAAAGGAGAGCTCTGTCCTGCAGTCTGTTTGTGTTGCAGATAACATAGTCTAGGAGAGAGGGATGCAGGGGAGCAAATGCAGTTTCTGATAACAAGCTGTGCTTCTTTTCTGTCCTCTTTTGCTTTCAGAACCAGTCTTAAAGGTGCAAAACTTATTTCTGGGTTAAACAGATGAATGGGGATACAAGCATTATAAAGTCACCCTAGGACATTCTACCCCTTATCTCTATATTGTTAGCCTACTACTAAAACTAACATATATTCTAACTTTATAAACACATACATTATACATACATATATATAAATATATATATAGTATGTAGCTCTATCTAGACAACAGCAGTAACATGTAGTAAACAGTGATATTTACATACAGTTCTTACTTAATAATCAGATCTCCCTGAGGTACACACTGTATTGTTTCATCTTTCTGAATTATCTACTGTGTGTAACTTGGTTTTTGATTAGAGATAACTCTGTTACTGGGTTTGTTTGTACTTAAGGCAGAATTGATCTTAATTTCTTTTCTAACAAACCTCTGACATGCATCACTGAGACTTTGTTTCTGTCTGCTTTACACGGGAGCTCAGATTGGGCAGGGCCTGCTCGGTTGGTGGAACTTCAGGTATTAACTAATTAGGTGGCCTTTGCTAGATGCTGCTTTTAATTTTTGAAAGATCTTTTACTCAGTGTTTTTAAGGTGGTTTTTAACAGTCTATTGTACCTTTTTATTTTGCTTGCAGCTGGTTTGGGTATACTCACTTAATGCCATGTTTATTAGTCTAGGTGTTGATAAGGCTGTTTTTGAAATGAGTCCTGTTATCTGATTTAATTTTTTTAGGGGTACTATGCCTTTAAAAGATTTGTTTCTTAGGGCTTAGAATGGTGTTACAGGCATTATAGTATGAGGCACAGAGTTGGTCTCCAGCCATCCTGTGGTGGCTTTTATTGTTGTGAGCATGTATTGCTTACCTTGGTGTGTCTGGGGCAGCGTGATGTAGTTGATTTGCCAGGCCTCCCCATACTTATGTTTGGACTATTGCCTACTATATTATAGAGGTTTTAACTGCTTTGTTTGTTTGATCACAACACAATGTCTTACAGTCATGAATAACTTGAGAAATACTGTTTGTGGTTAAATTTACTCCTTGGTCTTGTTCCTACTTATAAGTGGCATCTTTACTTTGATGACTTGAGGCATCATGAGCCTATTTAGCTAGGAACAGCTCTCTCTTGTATTGTTAATTTAAGTCTGTTTTTGACACTTTTATTTTTGCAGCCTGATTTACCTGTTGATTGTTTTTCTGCTCCTCATTAGCTTTACTCTTGGGGACATGGGCATTTACATGGCGGACATTTATACGTAGTTTCTATGTTTTGGTAGTAATGTCTTTCTAGTCTTAGTAGCCTAAACTGGTTTTCTTTTCCACTGTTAATTGGCTTTTTTTTTCTAACTATCCCAACAGAGCACTGGCTACTATCTGTGAATTAGTGTAGAGGTAGAGCTTCAGCTATTTCTTTCTTTTAGCAGCATCTAGGGCTAGTTGAATGGCTTTGAGTTTAGTGAGTTGGCTTGATCTGCCTTTTCCTTTGGTAGATTTTGTGACTTGTTGTGTTGGGTTCTATACAGCTGCTTTTTAATTTTGTTTCATCCCTACAATGCGACAAGAACTATTAGTAAAAAAAGCATAATGTGTTTCTTCTGCTGGCAGTTGATTGTGTGGTCGAGCTTCTTTAGCCCATGTTATTTCTTGTTTCTCTTCATTAGTGAGACTAAAGTTTTCACTTTTAGGCCAATTTGTAATTATCTCTAAAATCCCAGGGTGATTTAGATTTCTAATATGGATGTGCTGTATGATTAAGGCACTATACTTGTTCTGTGTGGCATTGCTAGCATGGTTGATAGAGGTAACTTCTGTTTTGAACATCTACCTTAGTCAGGGACCAGGAGTTGTGCTTTAGTGCAGATTTCTTTTGAGATAGTTTGGACTCTTCTGTAGGCTGCTAAAACTTTTTGCTTTGTTGGAGTGTAATTGGCTTTAGACCCTCTGTAGCTTCAACTTTAAAATCTTAGTGGTTGACTAAGATTGACTTTCTGCTAAGATTGACCTTCTGCTATAAGCTCTGGGGCAGACTGTGGCTTCCAGCTGTAGAGTAGGGCCCATTCCTTATATCTGGTCTTGTCTTGACTGGGCTAAGGGGTATTGCATGAGCGATTTTCTGCTTGATCTGGGTGAAGGCTTGTTGTTGTTTAGGGCTCCACTGGAAAGCCCTAAGTTCTTCTTCCAGGTGACCAGGTAGAGAGGGCTTACAGTGTGGTTGTACTCAGGAATGTGCATTCTCTAAAAACTTACAGCACTTAAGAAAGCTTGAGTTTCTTTTTTGTTGGTTAGTGAAGACATTGCTGTGATCTTGTTGAGACATCAGTGGGAATTTGACGCAGTCTATTTTGCTACTTTACTCTCAGGAGCTGGATCTCTTCAGCAGGTCCCTTAGCTTTGGGTTTTTTCTGACTGTGAAACTGGCTTTTAGAAGAAGGTGAATGATTTTTTTTTTTTTCCTTTTTCAAACATTTCTGCTGCTGTGGTCTCCTACACAATGTATTGCAGATGTTCTGGGGCTTTACCCTTTTCTAGTGTATCTTGGATTAGTCCATGGCAGATGGTAGGACTGTGCTTTCACCCCTGGGGCAGTTCTCGGTGTACTGCATTCCCTTTTACGTGAAGGTAAACTAATCCCTGCGTTTTGTTGTTAAAGGAATGGAGAAAATAGCGTTAGCAATGTCAATACTGGCGTACCACTTCACTGCCTTGAACTCCAGCTCATACTGGAGCTCTAACGTGTCTGGCAACACGTGTCTGAAACCACAGCAAATAATCTATAGCCTTAGGTAGAAGCTCATTAATAGTACAAGTATTTTTGACGGTTAGACAAAAGTCCTCAATATGAAATTGTTGAAAGATTTTTGTTAATCCTACAGTTGCTATCACCAGTTTCAATTACTGCAATGATTACACATGCAAAACTAGTTTCAGAAACCTTCCCTGTCATCCTCTTTTCTCCTCTACTTTCTCCAGCAGAGACAGTGATAATCCTGCAGGAATTAAGCCATTACTACTTCCCAGTAGGTGGCAAATGCTGCTTTCCATGTAGTAATACTATAGCACACTAATACTGGCCCTGAACAGGAGTTAAAGTCCTGTGTTGGGCTAAAAAATATAGATTTCAGTGCCTGGAGTAACAGATGGGGACTTCTCAACTTCTACAAAATTTGTTTAAATGGATGCCAGTTGCCTCACATAAAGGCAAGTGAACATGAAATCCCAGGGATTTTTTTATGCTGGAAGGAGCTCCCAGCATGCCCACTGCCCCGTCACCACTCATTGCCATTCTCAACACAGTGTACAATATTTCAGCCAAACAAGTAACATTCCTGTATAGAAAGCTGACATAATGTAACCATATCAGCATGAACTATTGACCTGGGGTGACTTCATGATGTGTGTATCCCCATTCATCTGTTTAACCCAGAAAAAAGTTTTGCACCTTTAAGACTGGTTCTGAAAGCGAAGTTGGGGAGAGAAGTGCAGAGTTTGTAATCAGAAACTGCACTTGCTCCCCTGCATCCTCCTCCTGGACTGTGCTGTCTGCAGCACGGACAGACAGAGCTCTCCTTTGCTTTTAGTCAGTTTTTTGCTAGCTGAGGCAGAGAAGTTCCTCGGACTGTGGCTTTTCTTTTTCTTGGAACCGTTCAAACCTACTCTGGACTGAATACCCAGAATGGTACAGGGAGCTCACACCTGTGGCCCATCAGGGCTGGAACGCGGCATTCCAGCGCCACAGGGACGGATAAGAGACTGAGTGAGTCGAGCTACAGCCCATGAAGGGAACTTTCTGAGTTCGTCATCTCTTCAGAGCACTGAGAGGTTTTATTGTTTAATATTGTTCATTTTTTTGTGCTGGCAAATGCTTTGTAAGTTAAATAAACTGGTTTTTTCCACTTTTCTCTAAAGAAATATTTTCCCTAACCAGTTGGGTGGGAGTACTGTTTGAATCTGCATTCTAAAGCAGCCTCTTTAGAGGTTTTCTCCCAAATTTGCCCTAAACCAGGACAAATACATTTTTTGGTGCCCAAAGTGAGGCTCGAGAAAGTGGAAAAAACATGTACTGACTGTATTTTAGTTGTACTTACACTGTATCAGAAGAAAGCAATCAGTAGCTATGTTGCTTGAATTCATGATGTCTCTGTGGGTGGAAGCTTTTACGTGTTTCTGATCTCCAGGCTTTTTAAAGTTTTAATACCTTTCTAGTCCATAGGCTTACTTTCTTATCCGGAAATAGCTCCAGTATTGTCCCTAACACATAGTTTTTACAGTAGAGGGGCACAGATTAGAATAGCTATTGTGCTCTGCTTGGTAATAATGATATATAGGAAGTTTACTAAGGTATTAGAGTCTATTTAAGATAATTATGGTTTATGGTTTCCTCGTCCTACCCTGCATTCTATTTCCAGTAGCATGTTTGGCAGTTCATTGGTAATTGCACCCAGTTTCTTAGAAGAAAAGCAGGGGATGAAGCTTTTCAGTCTTCCCTTTCCTTCTCTTTTGAATCTCTTAACTCACTTTTTCAGAATGTTCAGTTTCTCCTGAATGTTAAAGGAACCACCTTCCTGGTATTTAATCTAGTAAGCTTCCTCTATACAGCCTACAGCTCCTCCAGAATGGGGGCTGAGTTGTCCAGAGGAGTTAATGAGACCCCTAACCCAGAAGCAGATTCACGTGTAGATCCAGTGCTGTAGAAAATAGGAGAGAATGGGTCCAATCCTGCAGGAATTTTCTGATCCCCCAGCCTAAGAATTTTCATGTGAAAAAATTCAGAACCCAGAGGAGGTGGGGAAATATCTGGAAGAGAATTGCCATAATGACTCGAAGGAAAAAAAGATCATTGCAGTAAGCTGGGCCCTGGCCTATGCTTATTGCACGGTATTAGATACTGTAGGGCAGCAGATAGAGGCAGGGGGGCAGAGAGATGAATCAGTAGCTACTCCAGTCACTCAGGCTGCAGCCAACACACCAGCTACTCAGGCTGTAGCTAAACCAGACAGTAAGCCCAAGCCCACAGCTAAACCAGACAGTGAGCCTAAGCAGTCACAGTGAGACCGGCAGTCACTGCAGGAAAGAAGTACACAAGCAAAACCGATCAGGCAGTGATCAATGATGATGATCCAGGGGAAGGACCCTCAATGCCAATTCCTGACACAGAAGTCAGAGTTAAAGCTACTGACACAAAATCAGAAGTCAAAGCAACTGACACAAGATCAAAAGTCACTATTGAGTCCTTTTCCCTGAAGAACCTTCATAGCCTAAGAAAAGATTACACTCGACGACCTGATGAACCCATAATTAGTTGGTTAGTCCATCTTTGGGATGCTGCAGGCGAGGCTATAATTCTGGACAGCACTGAAGTGAGCCTGACTAGAACTGAGTGGAAGAAACACCCTATTGTGACTAGCCCAAAAGCCCCATGCATTTAGACATAGATTTCCTCCAAAGTGAGTATTTCAAAAATCCAAAGGAACTCAGGTGGACATTTAAGATAGCACCTATAAAGACAGAGAGCATCAAACAATTGAACACCTTGCCTAAACTATCAGAAAACCCATCTGCAATAAGACTTCTGAAGGTGGAAGAGCAACAAATACAATTGACACTTTGACAGTGCACTGCTGGCAGTACAGAACAATTATGTGATTCCCATCCATAAAATAATCTGTAAGCTAAAGAGCCAAAGCAAAAACCCACTCACCCTTCAACAGCCCATTTGACCTATATGCAAGTCTGAAGGAGAATGGAGACTGACTGTGGACTATCGTGCCTTAAATTAAGTGACTCCACTATTGCCAGACACGTTAGAGCTCCAGTCACTTTGTCATGTAGTTGTTGGGATATTCTTTATTCCTGTATTGAAGAGAGGAAAAAGAAAATTCCTATAAATTCCCCTTTATAACAATATGAGTCAGAATAGAATAGAATATTTCAGTTGGAATGGACCTACTTTGATCATCTAACCCAGTCGCCTGACAACTTCAGGGCTGACTGAAAGTTCAGTCAAATTAAGGGCATTGTCCAAATGCCTCTTGAATGTTTGTTTTAAGAACATTGATGCACGTGGCTTGCCAGCTGGTTCAACACCTGAACTTCCAACACCTGACTGTGATTATCTATGAGATGTAGGAGTCACAGTTGGGATATTGGTTTTGCTTTGCAACTAAAATATTTCAGCATCTTTGTTGATAACATTCCCTCTATGCTTAATGGAGATGGAATAGAAAGCTATTGTCTCTGGGTAGAAAGAGACCACTAAATATTATTGAAGCATATATATTGGAGAATATCTTGCAGCACTCAACCCAGGATGACTGCTATAAAGGTGCTCCAACAACTGAAGATAAGTTTTGTGTTCTTCTGACTTGTGAATCTGCGAAATCTTTTGCTTATTAGCACAACAAGTATTGTACACACCAGCCTGGGGTGCAGAATATATGTCATGATTTAAAATGTTTCTCTTTACTAGTAGATTTTGACTTAAGAAGTTCTAAGGAAGAGATGAAAAAACTACTGTTAATATTTGTAACTGAATTAACACAACTTTAAAGAACACTTTTTTTATGTCATGATGTAAAATGGACATTGTACATGGATTCAGTAATTTCTAATTTTTTTAGCAGTTGTGGGTAGATGATCTTAATGTCAACAAATTTTATAATGTGAATAACATTCATAATCTCATTGTATGTAAAAAATTCTGAAATTACATACTTCATTGATTGAAAAGGAAATGTGTGTAAGGTAATGCTGTTATCTTTTTTCTTAATAGGGATGATGATGTCACAGTTTAATATTTCTCAGAATTCCATGCGTGGTAGTCCTGCATCTTCCAATTATCAACAAACCACTATCTCACATAGCCCTTCCAGGTAATCCTTTCTTTTAAGTAGGGTGGGAAAGGAGTGAACTATAAGTTGTTCCTACATTGACAGCCAATTCTTGTTGCAAAATGTAAATGGAAGATGGTCAATGTCATGACAAATTTGGCATTTGTCTGATAGCAGGGTAAGTTTCTTCGTGTGCAAAGAAATGTCTTCCTGTCGGTGAACTAATCCCTGTATTCTAAGGATTCATCATGAATTCTCCTCTCTCTCACTCCATCCCATAATTTGGCCAAACTTTCTTTTCTGCCTAAGGAGTCCCTCTGCCTCCTGTTACCCTCTGGCTGTCTTCTGCCGATGTCAGAGGCTGACACTGGTGGCAAGAGGATAGGACAGAATAGGCTGGTGTGTTCCAGCTTGTCCCAGTACTGGTTTAGCAGAATGATGGGAAAGAAGATTTATAAAAGCATGTATGACTGTAACAGTTATGAAAAAGCTTCTTGCAGAAAGATAGGCCTGGTAGTTTGGCCAGTCTTCCAGCAGAATCTTTGTCAGATTTCTGGATTTTTAAGTTTTTGAGGGTTTGCAAGTAGCATTTAGCTATAATTTAGGTTTTTATTAATATATTAAAATACTCTGGACAAGAGGAGAGAGTTCTGCTTGTAGTTGCAACCCAGGTACTGGGCTTTAACACGTCTCATCTTCAGTTATTAGATATCATTCTTAAAATAAACTGTTTTCAGGTCTCACTTCAAGTTACTGTAACTAGAAAATGAAATGTTCTGTATCTTCACAAAAACCAGCACACTTTTAAACTTTTATATCTAAAAGGAATATCTAAAAAGGTTGTTTGAATTTTGAATATTACAATGAATAGTACAAAGTTCTCTTGAAGTCCTTGCAAAATCCTTGTGTTAAGTACTTTGCTGTTTCTTTCTATTGAAGCTTACCTTTATGGAGTTCCTGCTTAGAACTTGGAGTTGTGCTAGTTTGTAATGTACTTTCTGATGTATTTATTTGGTTATTTTAATTTTGAGAAACTGATGTAAGAATGTAAGTAATAATGTGCATGTATTATTGCCACAAGTCAATGTTATTTTTATGGCTTCTTACCTGTAGAACGAGTCTAAGATAAAGCCAATGAAAGAGAAAGTTGTGTTCAGTGGACTTGGGTCAGGCCGCACCTAACTGCCTATAACACTCCTGTATCTTGACAGCATAGTTCTGTTAGATGCAGTTATTTGGAAACTTACTGAAAAGTAAAGAAAGAGTAAATGGCTCCTTGTTAATCCTAGTGACCAAGTTGATTAAAACTTTTTCTGTCACTTTCATTCAAACTTCTGAAATTAACTTTAGGAAATTGCAGATCTAATTTCCATACATATTTGTGTCATTGTTTCCCTTCCCTAGATGGAGGTCTTGTGAATGCTTTTTATTTCCTTCTGACTATTCAGTAACATGTGCAGTTAGGAAAGTATAGATAGCTTAAAATACTGCTTTTGAAGGAAGTTCTCAATTGTGTTGGAGGCTTTTTTATCTTAAAGAAATTTTCATCTTCTGAAAAGATGAAATAATGAATCTGAATAGAAATAATTAATTTCTCTATATTTGCTATTCCAAATTTTTAAAATTTTTTGCAATTTTTTTTTCTTTTTAGCCGGTTTGTGCCACCACAGACAAGCTCTGGTAACAGATTTTTGGCACAACAGAACAGTCCAGTGCCTAGTCCATATGCTCCTCAAAGTCCTGCAGGATACATGCCATATTCACATCCTCCGAGTTATACAGCTCATCCTCAAATGCAGCAAGGTAAGTCTGTGATGTTTACTGTATTCTCCTATTTCATGTCAACTTTGCTTTCATGTGCACATTTCAGTTTCTAATTTCTTTGAAGGAGTCACATGCTTAATGCAAATATTTGAGGCGGGTATGTATAAGCTTTGATTTTTTGGCTGGAAAAAGTAGTGGCATCTACTTTGTTTTAAAAAAATTAAACAAAAGAAGGAAAAGTAAAACACATTAATGTTGCAATACTCCCATATGTCCAATTTGCATTGTTGCCCTGTATATGTGACAATGAAAATAATCTGAACAACCCAAAAGTTGTATTTGTTAGCTGTGAACATCATTTACATGTACTAGGGAAAACCTCATTTCTGCCAATGAAAAGTTAAGTTTTTTTTAAATTTAGATTAACTAAAGTTAACTTTAGAGATTCTTTAGCCTTACTGGCCCCTTTTAGTGTCAGATTAATTCTGAATTGGCTAGGATTATGCTCGAGATATGCAGTAACTCACAAAGATGACCTTCAGAACAAAAGAATTTTTGTTCTTCCCTTGTCTGAAAACAATCCTGAAAACACAATCAGTATTAAGGTATCTAGGGCATTTTTTTGTTGGTAGAATTCTACTGGATTCTTTTAAATATTTTTTTCTTAAATATATGTAGATCACATAAATAGAATATATATCAGCTATTTTATAAGTAATGTTATATGTGTCATGAATACCTTGAAAGTTACTAAGGCAGTGAGTTCAAGTTATATAGAAGTAAATAAAGTTTTCTGCGATCAGTAAGGAAAATACTGACTATAATTAGAATAGATATGGAGAGAAATTTGGCTAATTTGTACATGGAATTAATATTTTAAATCCTTTTGAAAAATCTTAGATAATTTGTTTTTAATCAAGGTATTTGGAGCAAGTTGGATTCTTGTTCAGATTCCAGACCTCTTGCATCCAACATTTTAATATCTATCGTGTGGGTCTTTTCTCTGAATCTTTTCAACTTCGTGACTGCACGACTGTATCTATATAGTTAATTTTTTTGTATTCCAGCTTCCGTATCCAGTCCCATTGTCACAGCTGGGATGAGGAATCTCCATGAAAATAAAGTTTCAAGTCAGTTGTCTGGAAATTCAGCTAATCACCATGCTGATAATTCTAGACATGGCTCAAATGAAGACTACCTACAGATGGTGCACAGACTCAGTAGTGATGTATGTTACCTAATCAATCAATTTATTATGATAAAGCAGATATTTACTGTGATGAAGCAAGTATGTGTTTAACTGACTTAGAAGTCAGATATTTTATAATGCTGTTGAGGAATAAAACCACTGAGGATAGAATTCAATTTCAGACGTATAGACTCACCTGAAAATTGACAGACTATGAAAACATAGTACATCCTCATTGGCTGGTCTAATTGGAAAAATGCTAGACATAGAAAGTAGTAAATGTTGTAAAAGTGCGTTTTTATCCACTTGTGCACTTTCTTAATGGTGCATTTGTGTTACCTATGTTTTATTTGTAATTATAACTTTTAAAGCAGATTTTAGAAGCTATGATGCAGAAAACAATTTGAAGAATATTGATTCAAGTTTTGCATCTCTGTATGAATAGTAATTACAATGTTGCAGACCTTTATGAATGAGTATTTTAAGAATCATAAAACTCAAGAACTTAAATTATTTTTATTCATTTTAGGATCTTGTTGCTTTAAAACATAATGCTTACATAAATGTTTTGCTTCATATACAAAACATAAAGCATAATTGCTTTAATACATCATGTTTCTGTGAAATACAAAATCAGCAAGTATCCCCTCAATGTACCCTTAATGTGTCACTGCACATTCATTCAATTTAAGGACGATTTTTGGTAAACTTGATAGCATTCCTAGAATATAATTCATCATTTGGTGAAGCGCCAAACTAAGAAAGTATAAATGCACGTTTCTGAAAATTTGTCAGCTATGATAGGAATGACATGTCTACCCAAAATGTCGTATACTGAGTTAGTCTGTTCAGTTAATTTAGTAGAAATTGTCTTTGCCTGTGTCTTTGATGATTGTGGTTAAAGATCTTCTACTGACTTAATAAAACATACCCAATAAGAAGTTATTAAGCTTATTTTTCAATATGGGTGTGTTTCTGAGATTTATTACAAGTCAAAGAAAAGTCAGTTTGGGAAAAAAAAAATATCAGTTCCATAATTTCAGTGCAGTAGCTAAATTAGTAACTCAGTAGAATATCAGTTCAGTTTCGCTTAAAATAGCATCATATACTTTTGATCTGGAACTCACTTTATTGTGGTGTTCTGAATATTAAACTCCTTTGCCCGTGAGAATTTCCTCAGAAGGCAACAACTCTTTTTGCAAGCACTCTTGCAAAAAATAATTGTAATTAACACTACAGTGTAAGTTCAGGTTTATTGTGTTGTGAATGGAAAGAAAAAAACCTAATATAGTTGTGGTAAGGGCCCATAGGTGGTAAAACTGATGAAATCTGATCTCTTATGGATTTGTGTTCTTGGAGTTGTAATCACCTTAAGTCCATAACCTCAAACTCTTTCCCTTTTAGCAGTGTCATCTACTCCTTCATAAGGCACAGCCTAGTCTATGGCTACACACTTGGAAGGAATTTGGCTGTTTGGCCACTGTCAGAGTGTGATTGTCCACCTATGCAAGCTGCTATCTCCTTGAAATACCAATTTTGCTTTCTATCTCACTACTGGGTGCTGATTTCTTTCATGCAGACATGTAAAAACATAATACAATTAAACCTTTTAACATTCTGTTAATTGGGTTCATATTGATCAAAAGGTTAAGAAGTATTTATCACACAGATAATTCAGATTAAAAAAATAAAGGAAAGAAATGGATATGTGAAAAAATTGCCTGTATACAGTTACCTTAAGAAGAGCCACATTAGAATGTTAACTACTGAAATAACCAATTTAATTAGGAAACATGAAATAACTGGAGACTTCATTCCTTTGTATCACTGTACCTTTTGGAAGAATGAAATTTTTAGAATTTGTTTGTAATTATAGAAATTTTCTCTTCATAGATACAGGATTTGCTAGCTTTTCCTTACCCCAAACATTCTCATACATGCTGTATAAAAAACACTAGTTGAAAAGGGAAAATAACCATTCTATAGTTGAAGTTTAATTAGGGGACTGCGTGAATGAGTAGTTGTGAACAGCAGAGGGCTCCACAAAAGCACTGGAAAAACCCATGTAAAACTCTGAATGGAGATTGGAATGGTGCATTTCACATTCTATATAAGGATAGTGTGGGGGTAAAAAATATACATTTACATTGCTAAAAATAGAGCATGGGCATAATTACATTGCAATTAATATTATATTATGAAAAAGTTTGTCAGAAATTATTAATTGCTTTGGAGAAGGGTGGGAAAGTGCTTCATATTGCCATTGAGTTGTTTCCTGTTTAACTCTTGCAAGCTAAAATCACTCTAGCTGTGTTTTACATGAGACTAACCCAGCTGCTGTAATGGGACTGCTAGAGAGTCTGTTCAGTTCTGGCTTCCCCATGCTGAGGATACAGATACAAAGTGTTAGTTTGTTGAACTATAAGAGCAGGATAGCATTCTAGATAATCTTTTAAGGGTAGATTATGAAAAAATGGAGTTTTAATAATCCACATTTTATACCCTATTTCTTTCAAATGGTATAGTATATACGTCATGCAAGTGCTCTACAGCTCTTTACTACAAGTACTTGCAACAAAAGATTCTAAATGGAATTCTAGTGTAAACCCAAAAGTGTTTGTCTAGCTAGAAAACATAGACAAATAGTTTTTTTTGTGTGCCTGTTCTGGTTACAGATTCCTCTTAACATTGATTGGAGCATTGCTTATATTATAGTCTAATAGCAGTCTAAATTAACAAAGATTTTAGTGAAAGTGACTCTTTTTCTAGTATTTCTTGTATGCTTTTTTGCCCAATCCATTTTATCAATTTATTTACTAATTTCAGGTTTTATTTTAACAGATGTTTATGGTCATATGTTAACTTTTTTATCATTCTTTCTTTAGGATGGCGATCCTTCAATAAGGAATGCTGCGTCTTTTTCCTTGAGGTCACCACAGTCAGTCTGCTCTCCAGCTGGAAGTGATGGAGCCCTTAAAGGTAGTCTAGCAGTCATATATATGTCAATTTTCCCAGTTTTAAAGAACAGAGAATTTAAAGAGGTATTCAGTTTTTCGTCCTGAGTTTTTTATTTAACTAGTACTGCAGGCTATGGCATTATGTTTTGGATGCAAAATTATTTTGAGCCCTGATCCAGAAGAAATTTCTGATGGTCCAACAATTAACTGATGATCTTTCAAAATAACACTCAAACTTATGGAGGACAGAAGGATTTAAAATCCTTTCCAATCTGAGAATTAAATTCTATATAAGAATTCAGTTGCTCTACATAAGAAAAGTTTTAAAGGCAGCATTACGAGTATTGAACCCTTAACCAGCTCTAAAGTGTTTTAATATCCAGCACTTGTCTTAATTACAATAATGAAATATTAAAGATATTAAAATAAATGAGCTCAATACGCATAGCATAAATGAAGCCTGAAAACTTTAGCTGTGGAGAGGTATAGGGTGAACTGTCTGTCAGTTGAGAGGAAACAAAAAAAGTTTGCTCAAAATAATTCTTTATACTAAAATCCACTTGGTAAGGTAGGGGTTGGGACATATTCTTGTTAATTTTCTTTTTCAGTGATTGTACATTTACAGGGCAATAACTGAAAAATGAAACAGTGCTTTCTTCTCTGTAGACCTGAAACAAAAATGTAAGTCTTACTGGGTGATCAGTTTAGACAGAGAAGAGAACAGAAGATGGTGGAGATTACAGAAAAGGTGAAAGCATTATGCACCCTGGATAAAAGACATGTTTATCAGGGGTGAACCTCAGGGCAGTATTTCCATGCCTATGAGGAGATTATCAGGAAGATCTGAGTCAGTCTTTTCATCGCTGTGGAAGAAGGATGGAATACAATGGACTTAAATTTAAATAGGAGGTTCCAACTAGATCTAAGGAAAAACTTTTTCACTATCAGGACAGTCAAGCAGTGGAAAAGGATGCCCATAGAATCTGTGTGTTTTCTGTACTTGGGGGTTTTCGTGGTCAGGGTGGATAAAACCTGACATGATGTGTCCCTGCCTTACCCTGCTTTGAGCATGAGGATGAACTAAACATCTCCCAAGTTTCCTTCCTAACTGAATTATCCTATGGTTCAGGTGGTAAGTGAGAAGTATGTGTATAGGATGCCAGGAGCATCAGTATTTCAGGATATCTTGTTCTAAAGGACTTCCCATAAGGCTTGTGTAAATCTGGTTATTTTTCACTCTTTGTTAAGTTTATAGGTTTAACAAGGTTGTGGATCTAAGTTAACCCACTTATATATGTTATTACCACTCAGACAATGTTTGAATTTTTTTTGTTAAAGTTGCTGTTGTTTCAATTGGCTGTCTCAGAAACCGTTTTTGAAGGGATAGCTTTACAGACTATTTCTGAAAACAGACTGATTGTATAGTTCAGATTATAGTGTTTCAGCATTAGCATTAAAGACTGGTTGTATAGTTCAGATTATAATGTTTCAGCATTAGCATTAAAGTGCAGGAACTTTCTGATGTATCTCTATGTTAACTTTACTTTTCCCTTTGATAAATTGCACAACTGAAATACTGCTGCTAATGGTGTTGACATTTTGCCCTCATTAAGACATTAATGAACCCTGATTGAGAGAACCAGTTCTTGATGCTCCATCTAGTATTTTAGAAACGTATAGAAGAGTTGTAAATAATGTCAGTGCTATTAAGAACACAGGATCCCCTACAGAGAATTTTTGGCCCATGATTTTTAGTGAAAGTTGAGATGAATATGACAAGTATTTATGCTGAGCTTTTTGTTGCTCTCTTATTAGTCCCTGCAAGTTTGGTTACTAGGTCACAAACCTTGATAAAGAAAAATGCGCAAAATACTTACCATTTGTCTGGAAGAACAAAAAGAATGGCAAAAGGTGTAACTAATCATAATCAGGGGAAAATTTCAGGAAGGTTGTTATAATGCCGGAGCTTTCTTACATAACATAGAGGTTTGAGGCATTTACCAAAGGTTACAAGACTTCTGGAGAAATGCATAGGCAGCATAGGCAAATATTTGAGAGATGGCAGGACATACTTTTGTGTTTTGGGTGATTATTAATTTAATCAGTGGAATAAAATTTCACTGTCTGTGTTCACTTCTGCTTCACTAAAGGTACAAGAGCAGCTGAAGTTTAATCCCAAAATTTTTTTGGTTATAGCCATGGAAACATCATAATGCCTCTCTTTTCAAGCTGTCATCTGGTGCCAGTGGATGACTTTTTAAGAACTCAGTCTGTGTACAGAGTATGGAATATCATGGAGTGTTTTCCTCTTGTTGACCTCATAAAATATCCCCTGGATTCCATTACTGAAGATTGATTACTCATCAGAATATTTTATCCATTTGTTCTACTTTCCTACTGCTATGGAACCTCACATATTATTTCAATTCCTAATTTTTTCTTGAGGCATCGTCTGAAGAGTTAGATTAAGGAAAGGCTTCCATAATGTTTTTAATCCACTGCTTTATGAAGAGGTGTGTTCATATAATCTACAGTCCTTTTTCCATACAATTGCCTAAATACTTCTGTAAGTACATCTGTAAGGACTAGCAACAACTCTTAGAAATTATGTAATTTTGCACTCTTTTTCACAAATAGGTTGTATTCCCTCCAGAAATTGTTGATGAATATTTTATTATTTTCTGAATAATTTTGAAAGATCACATCTATTTTCTTAGGGTTTCACGGAGTTTCTCCAGTCAGATTGCACTACACTTGGTGTCTGAATATAGAATAGATAAGATTAATTAGGAATCTTCTCAAATCCATAGTGTAGACTTGAGTACTCTTTCTTCAGTGCTACTTGTGAAGAAAAAATGCCATCTTCCCTTCTCTCCTTCAAAAGAATCGCAGAAGAACTTTATTCAATGATTTTTTTTTTCTGATAGCACCAAAATAAACATTAATTCATGTTTCTTTCTTCAAGTCTAAATTTTTTTATGCAGGAAGGCTGTGAGTACAGGTAGAACAGCCAAAGCTGAGTTTTCACGAGGCATTTCAAACACTGGGTAGAGTGGTGGGACTCTTCTCTGAAAACTGTTGGAAGAGGATATGGAAAGTGAATAAAATCTGTCCCTAAAGACTTCTCAAATGTATGTTCTTTATCTGTCTCATATGCTATCCCTTTAAGTTTGAATTTTAAATTAAGTTATGGTCTTTGAAAATAGGTGTCATTGTTGTCTGCTAATCAAAATAGGTAGCATTTTCTTTATACCTAATGCAAAATTTGGTGAGCTTTCCAGAGGAAGATTCTAGGATTTTAGAAGAAGCTGCAGGAAAGGGCTTGAGGTCTTGCCATCTTTTTACACTCACGTTGGCTGAGCTGTAGCAGTACTACTCTCAGTAACTTCCATATGTTTTAAAATGTCAGTAACAGAGTTTCCTTGGCTTTGCCATAGAAGTTATTCAAATTCTTAGTGTTAGAAAGCTCCTAATGCTTAACCTGAATAATTTTTGTTGCAGTTAGTCATGATGCTTCATGACTTCCTTCCAATGTGTAAAGAAAACCAGACCACATCCTTTTTTTTTTTTACATCAGACATTTACATATCAAAGAACTTTATCGTGTCTTTCACTAATCTAATCCGCAAACTGAACAGCACAGTTTCTGTTACCTTTATGTAAGTCATCGTTTCTCAGTTTCCAATTGTCTTTGGTGTTTTTAACTGACTTTTAATTGGTCTGCATATGTCTTGATGTTCTGCTGTCGTAAGTCATAGATAGATTTATACTGCAAGTTGTTTTAAGCATTCTACTTTCTTTCTATAGAGCTTGTCTATCTTCTTATGGTTTGCAATTCACAGATAAATAAGAAGTTTGTGCTTCTTGTCACTGAATTTGTTTTGTCTCAGAAAGTTATTCAAACTAGTCAAGAAAACTTTTGATTCTATTTTTAAAAGCAGGGGTTAGCCTCTTAAAGACTTAAAATCAAAAGCAGTAATGATATTTAGATTAATAAAATAGTCTCTAATTCTTTTACATGAGAAGATATTAATGACAAATATTTTAAACTATTATTCTTATGACAGTGCTCTGGAAAGCTGCACTTGTTCACATATACTCACTCCATTTTTATTAAGAAAAATTGAATTTGTGTGAACATAGCTTCACAGCAGGGTTTACAATAATCAACATATTTTTGTCTAGATTACACTAGATTAACGCTCTTCAGCTTGTTAGTGAAATTATTATGAGAGGCTATATAGAAAGCCATGCTAGAGTCCAGATACGGCACTTAACTATCTTCAAGATTTGATGATACTTATTCTTAAGGAATTTCTTTTGGAAAACCATTTCTTCATTATCTCAGTTCTTACAGAAGAATTGTTCTAGTATGCACTTGAATCACACTGACTATGTGTTATACTCTGGGTAGGCCTTTACCATCCTTTTGAAGGGACTGTTCTTCCCTTTTTAAGTCTACTGGAGGCAAAAATTCTCAAAGTGATTATTACCAATTTTGAGACTGCTTTAACCAGAGTTTCAGGGTGAATTTGTCTGATCCCATTTTTATGAAAATTCTCATTTTATGTGAAGGTGGTAAGTAAGATCGTGTTAAGAAAAAAAAGATTAAAAAAGACACACTTCATTTGCACATTTTAACTGCAGTCTCTTGAAAGCTGTTGGTAATAATGTGTTCCTTAGGTTCTATAATCATGAAGTTCCTAGCTTTTCCAACAGACAAATGTCATTGTGACAATGTGAATGCTCTGGTTCTCTTCTCCAACTTCTGCCCTTAGGAACCTGTTTACAGTGTGATTACTCATATGTGAAATCTTAATCATTCACATGCAGCACATACACATTTCTTAAAGCCTCTCTTTTCAAAGGCTTTATACACCAATTTGGTACCTATTTAAATCATGTTCCAAGAGTGTGGAAGATCAGTTTCCTATGAATTTAAAAAAGCACTTGAACATTCTTTAAGTTTCTCTCCAATGTGCTATGAACCAAGTATTAAATATTAGTCTTCATTTGTTCTCTAGAAGTTTATCCAGCTTTCATGCTTAGAGAATGATTCTTCTGGCAAAACAGGGTGTGGAATTGTTGAAAGGCTTTTGTCAACATCTGAGAACCTTTGCCTATAAGGGAGTTAAAGGAATATGAAGACACTGTTTCATGTGACCCTTTGGAACTTGTTATTGTACAAGTGGAAAGGAAATATTTTTTTTAATACTGAAAAATAAGTGAGTTCTAACTTCCTGATAACCTTAATAAATGCTTTTAAACCATGTGAATCACAACAGAGAGTGTGAACAGTGGTGTGTGTTTGCTGCATCATCTTTGAAAGGCAAGTGACATGAAGAGGCTTAGAGATGATCAGAGGAGGTATCATGAGTACTTAAACAAGTTGTGAGTATTGTGGTGTGATTAGCAAGTACAGACAAAACCGTAAGATGGAGATGTCAGTGTCATGTGCAGTCTCCTGGACAGAAGCTTCTTTGTTTGCTATCCAAGCTAGTGATACACAGTGAGCGAGTATAGCCAGGGTAAATAAACCAGAAGTGTATTCAAAACTTTACATTTTAAAGAAGGCCAAGTCTCTGTCAATGCAATTAAATTATTTTTATAGTTGATTGCATTATATAGGATTTGATAAGATACGTTTCAAGAATCACAAAAAAAAAAAGGTTTTGAAATTACTACAGTTGATAAAACTTCCATACTTAGTACCATCTACCACTAGGAACCAATAGAAGAATTAAGAAATGTAGAGAACCGGCCCTAAGATTATCATGGGTGGTCGAAAGACTGTTGCTGAAGGACTGGAGAAGGTACTGTTGATGGTTATGTTTGTTCTCTGTAGAGACCTCATTTCCTATGATGGTACCTGCTTCTCAGCTATGTTTGGTCGTATCTGGTTGACTATCAATATTTGCTGTTTAGTAATGGTACAGTGACCTTCCTGAATCAGGGAAGAACCTCCTTTTAACTTGCCTGCTATATAAAAAGACACACAAAGTTCTTTTAATGATACTATCTATGGAAAATCAACTACAGAAAGTCAGATTTCTTTTTTTCCTGAATTACTGCCCAGCCCTAGATTTAGACTCAAAAGTTGTCTAAATATTTCTCTGTTCTAAAATAAGAAATTTGGTTATTTCCTAAAGTTAGTTTCTGAAGATTTGTATATTAGTTACTGCATTGACAGCATTTTGTAGAACAAACCTTCTCAATCTTGGAATCTCAACTGATTCAGCAAACTCATAACTGTCTCTGTATTCTTTAAGTTTTGGGGTTTTTTTTCCTGTTATCTAGTCTTGGTAAAGATACTTAGACATATAGTGGCCCAAGACTTCTCCCATAGGAAATACTCCAGACTGACTCCACCATTAACAGACAAAATAGACTCTCTCTGTATAATGGGTGTAGTTTTCATAGAATTATTGAGGTTGAAAAGATGTCCAAGATCATCTGTTCCAACCTTCAAAGAAAAACCATCATGTCAACTAAACCCTAGCACCAAGTGCTGTGTCGTACTCGTTTCTTGAACACCTCCAGAAATGGTGACTCCCCACCTCCCTGGGCAGCCCATTCCAATGCCTACCCATCCCTTCAGTGAAGAAATTCTTCCTGAGGTCCAACCTGAACCTACTCTAGTGCAGTTTGAGGCTGTTTCTTTTAGCTGTCTGGGAGAATATGCTGATCCCCACCTGTCCACAACATCCTTTCAGGTGGTTGTAGAGAGTGTTAAGGTCTCCCTGAACTCCCTTTTCTCCAGGATAAACACCCTCAGCCACTCCTTGCTGGACTTGGCTCCAGCTCTCTTCCCCTTCTCTGGTCATGCTCCAGCACCTCAGTGTCTTTCTTGTAGTGAGGGGTCCAGAACTGAACAAAGCATTCAAGATGTGTCTTCATCAGTGCCGCGTACAGGGGAGCAATCACTGCCCTGGTCCTGCTGGTTGCACTATTGCTGATACTGGCCAGGTGCCTTTGACCTTCTTGGCCACCTGGGTACTGTGCTGGCTTTTATTTGAAGTCTCAGAATGTGCTATGTGTCCATTGTGTCATATCTGTTCAAAACTGCTAAGGTTTGTGATAGAGTGAAACTGTTCAAGAATGCTTCATATTTTTCAGTTTCTTTTCACCTCCATACATAGGCATTGTAGCTTCTGAGCCTCCTTGTTGTCAGAGGCTTAACCATCATTAAACATCTCAGAAATAGGTAAAGTTATTGCTGGAACATGTTATTTTAAAATGCCACTTATAGGCCTTACAATCAAAACGTTTCAAGAATTTCCTTTAGGAGGAAGATATTTTCAAATACTTATTCGTAGTGCTGCCTAGGAGAGGCAAAACTTTCCTTTTGTTTCTTCATTTACTGGATTCTAAGACTATTCAATGGAATGCAGTGAAATCCTTCTGGCCTCCTGAAGTCTACTCAAAGATAAAAAGAGCCACTTTATCTATTGCTGCAGTCTTACTTTTCAACATGAGAAATGCCAAAAAATACCAAATCAGATATTGTCATATTTATCTAGAAAGCTAGGACTAGGGAGAATAAAGTCTGTCCCCGTGTTTAGATGTGTAACTCTGAAAAATAGTAAGTGTTCCATTGTTGCAACTTTAAAAGTATTCATATAAGAGATAAATCAAGATTAGATGTTGTAATATCTCTTTGAAAAGTTCTGAGTTGCCTCTACTATTTGTAGAAATATCCTGCAGCTTGTACTTCCTGAGTGGTAGTCATTACCTTAAAAAAAATTAGTAGCTAAGGATTCCTGCTACACATTATATTTAGTATTTCAAATTACCCAAAGACATGGTAGTTGTGGGGAGGAGCATAACAAGAATAGGAATCTGTTGAAAAGCAAGGGAGAAATCTTCTTAGGGTGTAGTGAGAACTTTGGTACTGGTGGTTGAGTGTAGTATCTGATTTGAGGAAGGGAAGTAGAGTAGTAGAACTGTTTTGAAAATTGGGATGAGTCAAAACAGGGCTTTCCAGCTTTGTGGATGTTATTGACAGAATATGGATTTGTTGCTAAGGGCCAAGAAAGATTAAGATAAACCCATGTGATACCCTGCTCATTGCATACAGAAGTGACACTTTCACAGAATGGTCTAGGGAGACAAAAGCATAGCAGTCTGTGCAAAGAGGCCATCAGTAAAAGCACACTTTTCATGTAAATTGAAGCTTCGACAGAGATAACCATTCCGTTTTTTCATCTACGGTTTGGTACATTGCTTAATCCCAGAAATATTGGGTAGAAATTTAGGATGCGGAGTGAAGCTTCTTTCTTGTTTAGTGGTGTTTCTTGAATGAAGCACACAGGACCTGTATCCCACTTAATTTTTGCTTGTTGCTAGAAGTGCTAACCTATGATGACCTGACCAGAATGACTAATAATAATATCATAATATCAGTCACTGCTTTCTGGAGATGAGTATTCCCCAATGGGTGAATGGAATCTGAATGGTTCCTTTAAGAAGAGGAGTCTGTGTGTGTTCCCCACCTTGCACAGTATTCCCTTCTAAGCCAGAACTATAGCTCAAAATTATAATTGAGACAGGTTGAAAAGCTTCTCTGTTTTTTGGACTTTTTTTCTAGGCTAACAGTTACAGGAAGCTGATTCATTAGAGGAATTAGAACTTCAAATGTAATTAATTGGAGAAATTATTTAATTAGAAGTGTCCTCTCTTTAAAATTTCTGTAGATACCCTCAAATCCTGGAAAGAGTGCATATAGAAGCAAAAATTCATACATTAAACGAAAAAGGAGGGGAGACAAGGCAGGGAATGGAGAAAGATGCCTTTAGATAATTCGTGTTTCCTAGATAGTAATGGGTGGGAGAGGTTGAAATAAATTCACATAAAATAAAATTTAAAAAAATAAAGGAAAGAAAAAAGTTAAAATAACTGTCAGAATCCAAGTTAAGGAGGTTGTGTATGTTTTGGTTTTGTTTTGTTGGGGTTTTTTTAATTAAAAATGTGTGGCTGAAATGGCTAGTGCCTATATATTGATCATTAAGTCTTCATCACTGAACCTTAATAAGAATCTTTTTGATCTTTCCTTTTTTCTGCCATCAGCTTGCTTTTGTTGATCATTTTCTAATAGCTGATATTCTGAACCTTAGGTACTATTTTTATTTATTCTTTTTTGGTGGTGGGTTTTTTTTTGTTCCGTCTTCTCTGAAATGATCCCTTCTCTACTTGCAGTGGATAGCTAAAATTCCTAGGAAATACACTGCAACTATCTAGATTGCATCTTGATCTGGTGATGATGTGCTTCCTACCAATCTTATTTAGACCTTTTGTGAGCACAGTTATTTGTAGAGATACACATTAAAAGTATGCAGGTTATATTTAGTGTGTTTTTATATAAACATGAAACAACATAACTGTTCAGTTTTTCTGAATTATTATTCTAGGATCAAGACAACCTTTAATCCAACAATCTCAGCCTCCACCTTATTCATCACCTAGAGATGTTCCCCCAGACATATTGTTAGATTCTCCAGAAAGAAAGCAAAAGAAACAAAAGAAAATGAAGTTAGGCAAGGATGAAAAAGACCAGACTGAAAAAGCTGCAATGTATGATATCATTAGCTCTCCTTCCAAGGACTCCACTAAGCTTACATTAAGACTGTCTCGTGTAAGATCTTCGGATATGGACCAGCAGGATGATATGCTTTCTGGTTTGGAAAACAGCAGTGTGTCAGAGGGTGATATTCCTTTTAATGTGCAGTACCCAGGACAGACTTCTAAAACACCCGTTACTCCACAGGATGTTAACCGCCCACTAAACGCTGCTCAGTGTTTGCCGCAGCATGAACAGACAGCTTTCCTTCAGGCACAACAAGTGCCTGTTTTACAACAGAACACTTCAGTTGCTGCAAAACAACCTCAGACTCCTGTGGTACAGACACAGCAACAGGTTTCGCAACAAGGAGCTATAACGTCATATGATGAAGTAGAATTGGATGCATTGGCTGAAATTGAGCGGATAGAACGTGAATCAGCTATTGAAAGGGAGCGATTTTCAAAAGAAGTGCAAGATAAAGGTAAAAGGATTGTGTGTGTGTATATACACTATATATTATATAAATATATATATATGCATATAAACCCCATATATATATATATAGAAAAACTTCCTGTCATTATCACATAGTTCAATTCTGTTTACGCAGTGTAGGTTCTTCTGCGACATTCATCTCCATTCCCTTCCAGCAATGAACTGTAATCTTTCATATATGCATATTTTGAATATCTGATATTCTTTATTTGGGGTCTTAATGGATGGAAAGTTAAATTCTTATGTTTCAAAATTCTTTTAAAATACTCTTACTTTTAACCATGAGACTGAATGAAGTGCAATTAATGTTGTTTATAATTTCTAAAATCCCAGCAGTACCATAAATCAAAATTTATAGTAAGTTTTGACAGTTGTATTATTAATCCTAATTGCCTAATTATTAATCCTAAATTGCCTAATTTAAGAAAATGAAGGAAAACTGTTTTATCCTATTTCTGTTCATGTCCCCATTTGGATTCAATGTGAAGGAGATGTTAGACTAAAATCACATCTGTTCTGTTCTTTTGAAGGTAGTGTAATGATTGGGTAATATATACAATTATATTGTTACTAATATTTGTTCGACTGGATATTAATTATTATGTAGGCATTAGAAACTTTAGTGAACTACCATATATCTCTATGGTCTGTAGCACAGAACCAGGTGGGCCTCTGAAATCTATCTTCACTTCAGTAGGTGCACTTGTTGTCTTAATGGATTTAATTGAATCGATCAAAATTTTTTTTTATTTCTCTTTGTTAACTGGTTTGAAGGTATTTGGTTTCAGATGTGTTTTATGAATTAGATAGTAATAAATTACCATAAATATTTTTCAGAATCTTCCTTTGCACCCTATTTAACTTCTGAGAAAAAAAAAAAAAGTTTTGTAGCATAATCCTAATTTATTAGATACTCGCAGGAAAAGTCTTGCAGAATGGAAAATGGTGAAAATTCTGATTTTGGAAGGTCATAGGTGGAAATGGCCCATGTAGACGTACTTGCGTGGAATGAATTTGCACACAGTTTGGGTCTTTAACCAGCAGAAAGGGTGCACATTTTCTCCCTGTTCAAAGTGGTTTTTCACTATTTTTAGTGATGTCTGAGTGGGTGGTGAAAGGAAGGGAGAGTTTGTGTGTATTTGTGCTTGTGTATATGTGTGTGTGTGTGTGTTTGTAAACATGGTTGCAATACTAAAAGGTTTAACTTCTATGATATTTCTTATTTGGTAACTAAATCAAATATTTTTGGCAAAAGCTATTTATGAGTATAAGGAGAAAATATGTGCTCATCTCTACTGTCTTTAATTTAATGAGATGGGGAATTTGGTTTTTTGCTTAAATCTCTTCCATTAATTTTAAATTTATTGTTGGAGAGAGCTTGTGGTTTGTGGCTTAATAGTTCAAAAGCTACATTTATCTCCACACACTTTAAGTAGAATCTCTGCCATGTTTTGCCTGAGAAGCAGCTGAAAAAATGCACAGCAGCTTTCAAACACTTGATCAAGACTAAAAACACACTTTCTGTTTTGTTTTGGCTTTCAGAAAATGTTGACCATTAGTTATAAAGTTTATGATAATTACACATCCATGATCATGATTTGTTTGTTTTGAGGAAAGGAGTGATTTTTATACACTGTGACCTTTCCTGGTTCACCGCTGGTCAATAAACATCTTCCCAAATACAGATTCTGATCTTATGGTTCCCTTTACCTGCATCCTCTGGTAGGTCTCAGATCTCTCTGAGTTCATACAATTACTATAAATCAAGTACAAGAGTTGCTGTCCTATACTGGGACAGATTATCACTATTTATTCACTTGTGCTAAGTTGCCCCTATGATAGACAGCAGCACTTTTCACTTTTTCATTCTGGCTCTTGAGGTTTCAGCCATAACTGCGTAGTATTTAGTAGAAAGAGTTTTAGCAGTCTTGAAACAGATTTCTTGAAGATGTTACCTTGGAGAAGTATAGAACTTTTTTTTTTTTTTTTTGGTAATGCTTTTGCACATTGCTTCTAAATTTGTGCTATGTCTACAACCTGATACGCTCTGGAATTGTTCTAGTTAGAGCTGTTTGGTTTTGTGAGGCTACAAGAGCAAGTATCCTGTATTGTTCCTATAGGAATATGTCTGTTAGAGACATATTCACAAACTTATGAATTTGTAATTCGTTTCTGCAAAGTAGAATGCATAGTGTATTTATACAAAAGCCTGGCATTTGTGCCTTTTTGTACATGTACTGTAACTTCAGATCACATTATGTCAGGAAGAGAGTGTGGGTGTAGCAAGTGCTCGGTCTAATTAGAGTGGGAATGCCTAGAGCCAGCTGATGCTTTACAATAGCAAGCATCCCTTTAGAGAACTTACTCAAAATGCTAGTGCATGCTAAAACGTGCATGAAAGCATCTTTGCTGCTTTTGCAACAGAGGCATGGGAATGCATATTACAGCCGTACTGTGTTTTCTGTGTATATTCACACCAGTTTCCATAAATTACTTTCAGTGAAGTGGCACTCAACAGTTTTGATAGTAGATTAGTGGTCTCTTCTGTCCTTTATTTTAGACATGAAATTTCCACAGTTCTGTACTCCATCACAGATTTTCAAATGCTTTCTTTTTAACAGTAAGGGTTTGGTTGCATAGGACATGTTCTTCTGAGGCTAATGACCAATAGTGTGGAAGAGTGTATTTCAGAGGAGCAGCAGAGATTTTGGGGGGACATTCTTGCTAAAAATTATACACCTTTTCTAAGGCAATGGTGAGGTCTGGGTTTTTGTTTTTTGTTTTTGTTTTTTGGGGGTTTTTTTTGAATGCTGAGGTCCTTTTATTATATTTGGTACTGGTGGTAAATGGGGACTGGAGCCTTATGGTAATTATATTACTTTCTGTAACAAATCATGGTTTCTGATAAAGCTGTTGAAGTATTTAGCTTCCACCAAAGTCTCTCAAAGTGGGAAGCAGTCTGAGTTTCAGAAGAGGAGCTAACGCAGGGTTTTGCAGAAATGCCTTCTTCTTTGAAAAGCAGCTTATCTTTCTGAAATCTGATTTTCATGCTTTTGCTTTATGAAAAGGAATCTTTCATGCAAAAATCACTAATTCAAAATCTGACAAATTTGAGCTACTGTGTGTTAGATATGCATAAGGAGTGATTTTATAATATAGACTTCCTTCCTGCTATGTTTTTATAGTTCTATCCTTTTGGGCTACTTGGCTCTTGGATTAAGTGGAGTGTGTCCTCTCCATATATCATGATAGAGAGGTGCAAAGTTTAACGAGTTGGTTTCATCCTTGTCCTCTGTGTGGAAGGGCAGGAGTTCACCTCCTCTTCCTACTTTATCCTCAAGAAAGTCTCTCTATTGATTAATTTAACAACTAATTTTTCTGTATCTGTTAGTGAAAGGAGATTTTGAAGATCTAGGCATTTGGCACCAAAAGTTGCATTCTAATACTTCTCTTATATTTAATAGCTTCAGTACTGCTAAATAGTCCTTGGAACATGGCATAACTCAGGTCTTCAGTTTCCATTGCTCCCTTCACAATGGCCTCTATACCCTCATCAGATAAAATATGTTAATCAATACTAGATCATGTCTTCTCTTTTGAAAGAATCTGTAGTACTACCGATACATCTAGCTATTATTTAACAAGACAGATTATCCAAGTTGGAAAAAAAGTGATTCAAATGGGATTTTAGAGAAGTCAATTGACTTTTTCCATGACAATTGACAGGTAAACCATCCTCTGCTCTGGTTACATTGCGATATTTTGATTTTATAATTTCTTCAGAAAGGTAGTGAAACTTAATTCACACTTTCTTCTCTTCTAACTACTGCCAGTAGTCACACTTCCTGTAGTACTTGGTGCAGTTGAAGGCTTTTGAAACAAGTAGAGGTCTATATTCTGAACCAGTTTTGTTCACTTAACTGAAATTGTGCTTTGTTCACATTCTGAAGTTGACTACTCCAAGAAACTACAGGAAATCCTATTAAGTTTTAGAAATTGTCCTAGGAATTTCTGTTGTTCTCAGGCATCTTTTTTCCTTTTGGTAGATGGGAATGTTGAGGGAGAAGTTTCATTTCGGTAACCTCAGTTCTTTGCATTAACTTTTGATTTGCCGCTGTTCCAGTACAAGTTACTTATTTTTGTGTGTAGTTGAGTAGTTCAAAGTTAGTCCATCACTGTTAGACTAAACCTTTCCTAGAACATTACATGAAGTTCTTCTTTTTCAAGATTTAGACCTGCTACAGAATTTATTTGCAGATACAAAGTTTATGCATCAAGATCTTTCATGCTTTTGTAAAACCTCCAAATACTGTGAAACAAAAATATTTAACATACTAATGCTAAAAGAAGCTCAGACTTTTGGCGACATGAAAAAGGGAAGATAACGTTGAAAATTACATAAAATCCCAGAAAGTAACCAATCTCTTTCAGATAGTCTCTTGCAAATTGATTTAGCTTTTTCATTTTATTCAGTTTTTCTACATTTTAATCTGAGCTCTTCCATACACAGAACTGTGTAGTTAGGTTTTAGGCTTCTTCAAAGATACTTTTGTATAATACAGCTGTCTTAACAGATTGAGGAGTTCTGCTTGTAAAAGGCAGAAGTTTGTTTTCTGGCATTTGTGAGAAGAGTAATCAAATCACTAACTATTTCATTAGGAGGCTAATATTTTTTTGAGCTTAAAAGCATTAGAAAAAAATTTTTAATGAGACAAACCAACTTGTATATGTATGTTTTTCCCTATATATTTTACCCTTGAGGATCCATTTTACCCGCTTCTTTGGAATCTTACTTTGGAGTCTTTGAATTAGGAAGAAATGAAGCTGTAATAACTTTATTTCCAATAATTGGATCAGTTAGGGGGCATTTGGATGCCTGCAGTGGGCCCTTCTTTTTTTGGTTCGTTCCAAGCCCTTAGCAGCAGAGACACACATCCCAAGAGTGTGAATCTGCCGGAGCAAAACTCTCAAAACTACAGTTATAGGTAAGTAACCTTTTTCTCTTACCTTTTAAGTTCTTACCCAGCTACTCTCCCTTTCTCCCCATTACCCATCTCCCCCATAAAATTCCCCAAGGAGGAAGCTAATAGAAGAATACTATTAAGAATTAATAGTTTGTGTATGTCTAATTTTAGGTAGTTAATTAATGAAGTGACGGAATGTGTAATTATAACCAGTATATTAGCATTCATTTCCAAAAACATGTTGTAGGGGGCTTATTTATTAGAAATGGAGCTACAAGTAGTAATTTGCATAGTAATCTTGCAGATTACAGTCATTAATACCAGAAGGCAAAGAGATAGAGTGTGAAAGATAAATGAGTGTCTGTATAGTAGAATGTGAGACTTAGGTATCATGTGTTTTGCGTATACGTGTTTTGTGTATACAAGTTTTCATTAGGTCTGCATTTTGTAGTGTGATGTAGTGGATGAAACTGGCACCCTATATAGCTCTTACAAGAAAACACAGCTTTGCAGCCTCCAGGTGCTATAAAAGACAGATTCTGTGTTTGTGTCTGTTCAGACGTGTTTTAAGAAAAGTAAGAGGAAGAAATTCCTGTTCTATTAGAGGAATTGCAATGAAATGTTGCAGTGTTTACACCTGTCTGTGAAAAGTTACTTCCTTTTACAGTTTTTATAAAGATTAATATACTTCACAAATTATATGATCCTACCTTTTAAAAAAATATAGGATTGTATAATTTAATAGCATTTTTATTTGCACTCATATGTAAAATGAAATCGAAGTTACCCTATTTATACTGGGTTGTGCTTTACATATGGCAGTGTAGAAAATAACTAAACTGTAGCAGTTTAGCAAGAAACCTTCTTTGTTTCAGCCTACACTGTAAACTAAGACTAGAAAATTCAATATAAATTGCATGTAATGTATACCCTTGATTATACCTGTTGGATGAGACAATTTATGATACCATTGACCCGATAATGACTTACATTCTGGGACAGACATTTCTTTATAATGGATTTAAATCTTCATCAAGAAATGGCACAAGTAGTTAATAAACCCTATTAAGAGCTTAA
The DNA here is from genome assembly GCF_017590135.1 of Pyrgilauda ruficollis. Taxonomy (NCBI): domain Eukaryota; kingdom Metazoa; phylum Chordata; class Aves; order Passeriformes; family Passeridae; genus Pyrgilauda; species Pyrgilauda ruficollis. The sequence goes on from NW_024519095.1 coordinate 451,836, forward strand.
GCCCAGCATTTATGTAGTTCACAGTCACTAAGTTCATGCTGACATCAACTTAAGACACAATGTTTTTTTCGTTGTCATGGAATATAAATGTTAATCTAGTTAATTGGTGATATTTTTGAGTACAAGGCAGAAGAAAATCAACAGTTGCAAGAGAAAAGGGAAAGTCACTGCTTATTTCTAAAATTTTCTGTCTATACAAATGAATTAAAATCTACTTGGGTAATGTTAGCTGTGATACTTAAGAGCTTTCATTGTGATGTTAGTGTGTTGCATTTTTCCTGTGGAATTAGATACTACACTGGGCATTTCAAACTAAGTGCACTTGAGGTTTTGCTCAGATATTTTGGGTTTACAAAACTGTAATTTTGCACAAAATCACAAGGATAAAACCTAGTGTTTATGCTGAAAAATCTGTCGCATAAATAAACTGAAGTAATGTGGTTTGTGAAAGCAATATTAAATTCAGGGAGCTTAAGTTAGAGTTTCCAATCTGTAAACAAATGTGTATATTTGATTATAGTTTTTTGCAGTTCAATTTTTTTTGTTATTTCCTGGTGTAGCATTTCCTTTGTATTACTATAATTGACAGATAATAGTGAGCAACCAGACAACCTTAAGTAGATAAATTCGTAAGACATTATGATGATTGTGCTATTGCTATATTTAAGAAAACAACCAAAACTTCAGTGTCTTAATTTTGATGAAGTCTGCTACACGTTAAGGCATGTCTGGAATCGCTGTAGCCTTTTTGAGTTTAAAACTGAGTGAGTTTAGATAGCTTTCTGGTGGGGTTTCCTTTTTGGACAATGAACAGAAATTTGATGAAGTTTTTTAACAGGTCACTAGAGAGTAGCAGGTGTTTCTGTTCTGAGTCTTACAAGTCCCTTTCTTTGAACTGCCGCAGTTGAAAGTCCTGTGCTCTCTTCACAGATTTTTGGAATTATGCACCATTCTATAAAGCTTCTTATAAGAGGTTCATGACTGTACTTTCTTGGTTTCTTCTGCAAGGAAGGAAGTAGTGGGAATAAAATCTTTGCCCTGTGTTGGCTGCATCTCTCCTTCAAGGGGAAGAGCTAGTAGTGTGGCAATCTCTTCTGCAGAAGGGAATGGTTCTGTTTGGTTGTTCAATTCTTTTTTTCAGTTGGCATAAGACTTTGAGGGGAAATCAGATGGGAGCAAACTCATAGGGGTTGTGCATACATTTAGGAACTAAAAAGAATGGATATTTGTCCTAACTCCACTGATAGGTCGTCCATTCAAGTAATTTTAAAGATTCCTTGTATACAGATTAGATTCTTGTGGTCTACAGAGCACTGTTAGCTGGGGGGACAGGGCAGTTAGACAGCTTCAAAGAGATCTGTGAAAAATAACTAAGAAAAGTAAACAGTTGACAGTAGACTTATGTTTGTTATTTGAACATTTAGCTATGTGTCATTTGATTTCTTGAAAATTTCTAATCTTCATTGCTAGCTTAAAGAAGATCAGCTTATAATTGGCCTCTGTCTGACTTATCTCTGATGTTGTTAAAAAATAGAAGGTTTGACAATATGTAATAACCTCTTAGAAGTAGTATATTTGAGTTAAATTTGTTAATTTTTGATATAATTAAATAAGTGCTATTTCAGATGAGTGGAAGCATACCCCAGTAATCTCTGATATGAGAGATTAGAAGAGTTAGAGGTTTAAAGACGTAAAACTCTTAAAGCTTATTCTTTACAGAAAGAAAATTTATACTTTCAATTACCATTGAAATGGTTCATCCAGAATTCAGCATAAGAGGATCAATCTTTTTTGTGTCCCTAAAGAGGAGAACATTCACATTTAATAATTTTGAATATGAAGTCTTCCACTGACTCCCTTGCAGGGTACTACATGGGGAAGCAAAAATTTATCTGTTATGTCTTTTTATAAGTATACCAAACAGTATTAATAGAGGGAAGTGTTACCATTCTGCTAAAAGAAAGCTTAGCAACCATGCTAATGGTTATTATTTAGACTTGTTACCTTTTCATAGATACTTACGAAGGGCCCATTTTCAATTTGATAGATCAGGCAGTTGTAGAACTGAGTATCGTCCAATTATACTCAGTTGTTCAAAGAGTTTATTCTGGGATTTAAGGTAATCATCAGACTTGCAAGGAAGCAGTAACATAGAGGGTTTCAGTGCTAATGGTATCTTGACTGTTGCTTTGGAAGGATTCCAGGGTGAGTAAAAGAATAGAGAAACACTTATAATACAGCTCTCCTTGTCCACCTGCTGCTTCTAACACTTCCTCAGCTTCCAAGCATATCTGTTTTCAGGATGAATGGTCTTCAAATCATGATTGCCTTGTAGTTTCAGCAGAAATTTATCTCATGATGTCTGTGGTTATTTCAGTGCAATGTGGTTCTTTGCACAGAGGTTCCACAGTAATTAATTAATTAATTAATTAAATTCTAAATCTTAAAGTACTCATAACTTTGATACGCAGATATTTCCAAAGATGAAGGCCATAACCTTCTCTCCAGGAATACTGTTCATAAGAGGATTGGTGGGAGAGTACCACTTGGAAATCCAGCTAATTTTTTTATCATGTCAACCTTGTGGTTCCAGTAATGTTTTGTTTCTGTGCCATGGTGAATGATTTCATTTGATAGAACAGCTCGACTATTTTTTAGTATAGTGTAGTTTATGATCTTTGAGTTCCAAAGTACTGCCTTTTGGTGAGCATGTTGCAAGGTAGAAAGAACATTCTTATAAATTTGCTAAGTCAGAAGGATTCATACAAGGTTGTTCTCTGAACAACCATAAATTTGTTAAAGGAATTGAAAAAAAGTAGGTAGATTATGAGTATATCTACAACCTCAGAGAAAGGTGGAGTGAATAATTGTTCTGAAAATAATCTGAAACCAACAAACTAGTATACCAAATCATTAATATAGTTAGAAAGTTCTTTTGTAACTTAATATATACTCCTTTTACTATGAAAACTGTTACAAAGACAGAAGCAAAGCATCCTGATCACACTTTGTTGGACTAAAGAGATTGTGAGCCAATATATTTGGAACTGTAACAAGCTTCAGATCGAGGTCTGTAAGATTTCAAAGAAAGACATTAGTCTGATATTTTGGTCAAGTCCTAGATCCCAATATTTTTCCCCCCCAAAAAATGCTACTGTCTATGGAATGAAGTTTGAATACTGATGCTTTGAAGGATATGAAGTATATTTCAATGGATATTGTAAAAATTCATCTGTTCATTTTGGGACTCATGACTTAACAAAGAAGCTAAATGCAAACTTGCATTTTGACTGTAAAAGAGAAGATCTGAAGACATCTGTTTTTAGAGGTTCACTACTCTCTTCTCACCTCACTTACTCTAATTCTTGTATAGCTGAAAGTGAGTTCAAGATTTTATGAAGCCCTCAGAATGCAAGGATATGTTTCAGCTTTCAAATTTTTGTAGCTATTATGTAAGCTTAAATTTTTGTACTTATTCAATGGAGTTTTTATTCATTATGCTTTATGAAGGCAGTGGTACTATGTATTCATCCTACCTTTTTGACCTAGTTCAACTGGATATTTTCTTATACTTAGGACAGCTTTTTTAGTCCTAGATCCAGAATTCTCATAGAGGCAAAGTGGTAATGATTGAGTCCAGTTTTGAGGCTCACTTTCAAGATGTACTGGAAATAAGAAGAAATCTGTGAGTGATCTGTAACTCTGTCTGCAATCACCTTGCCATCTAAGAAAATAAAACTATGAAGAAACTGCCCTTTCTTCTCAGGCAAGATGTCAAGTTCCTAAAACATAAGTATTCTAATGTCAAGAAAATGAAGAATGTGCATCAGAAGAGCTATGTATTTAAAGGGAATATGTGTACCAAGTTGTGATGTGATCATCTACTTATGTGTTCTCAACTTACAATTTGACATTTTGGATGATGAAGAGCAGCAGCATGTTGAGCCTTGTCACTTACAGAAGTCCAAGCAAGAAAATTTGCCCTACTTGAATTGTTTTGGTTGTTTGTTCTTGGTGCCTTCAGCATGAGGGCTCTGAAAGGTGAGTTTTGGTTGATCCAGCTGCAGCTGTCTAAGGCATCACAGCTCATGGCCATCTGCTCCTATAGTAGAAAATAAGAGAGGAATGCATTTTCTTGCTTAAAGCTGAATCATTCAGCCTGTTAGGTTAATGCTAACCACCTTCACTAGTGCCTTATGGTGATGCATTAGACAATAGTTATGGAAATATGAATGCATGTTCCCTTCTGCTACAGATGGTAACTTCAGTTAAAGAAATGGGGCAGATAATGAATAACAGTAACATCTTAAAGATTATTGTTCGATCCACCATCTGAGCTTTTCAGGACTTTTTTTTTGTGTGCCTGGCATTTCTGGACTGAAATGACAAGGCTGACCAACTTTCTCCTAAGAATACAAGTTTCTGAACTTAAATTTCAAAATGTAAAGGGTTTTAATTGAGAAGTAAGGTAACAATGTGTGTGGATGTATGTATATTTGTTCTAATCCATAGTGAAGAAAAATTCATCTGTGTAAGTCCTCATATGAATCCAGCAGTTGCTGTAACATAGAAAAAGCAAAAATCTCCATGCTAAGAAGCTGCATCTTTGATTTGGAAACTCTGTTTTGCCGCACATGTTTATCATAAAGTTGGCATTCATTCCTACAGGCTTCTATTGGGCTTTGCAAAATTCTTTATTTGCAGTTGATCAGTTTCTGCATGGAGTTTATTGTACCTGTATTTACTGTCTTCCAGCCATTAAATCTTGTACAAAATTTTTGAGTTTTAGAAAGTTAGAGATATCCAAATAGATTTGAGGATTAAAATGATAGGGGAAGAAGCCTGTTCACATCACTGGAACTGGCCATGTTATTGCTTGTTATTGTGACCTAATTTTAATTTTGGAGGTGATCCTTCAAAGTATTTCTAAAGAAGAATCTTCTAAAAATTTACCAGAAATTAGAATTCATATGTTTTGATTCTGGTTTACAGTTCCAGAGGACTGCGTGGGTTTTTTTCATTGACATTTATTTCCCTGTTTCTTGATTGCATCCTCCTTACTGTTCATTCACCCTCTCTGAGTGGGAGAGCTGGTTCATTGCATCTAGTAATAAGGCACCACCAACCTAGACACAAAGTACGGTATTTTTCTTGCTTTGCATTTGTGGTCTAGGCATTTTGGCAATAGATCTATGTTTAGTAATTCCTTAGACTTATAATCATATTCCCTGATTACAGAGAAAGTAATTTTTTTTCAACAAATTATGCACTGGTAGTTGAGAAATTAGAATATAAACCTTAGTGCAGGAAGAGCATCTAGTTTGCATGGCAGAAGTTATTTTTAGTTTAGAGTTCTGTGTTGGTAATATAAATGGGTTGTCATTTTATATGGGTAGAATATACTCTTTTGGATACTTCCATGTGCTTCTCATTGCTATGAATTCTACCAAATTGCAGGTGGTTGGCTTAATTTTTCTGTATTCTATTCCTAATTTTTTTTAGTGTAAACTGAAATGCTTATTGCAGAGTCAGGTTCTTGACAAAAAATTATCACTACACTTTGTGTTTCCTCTATAAAAAACATTATGATTGCAAAGGGAAAATTACTCAAGTTTTTAAGTGTATAGTGGTCCCTCACCTCATATGCATGTGTTAAGGTAGAGACTACAACCCTTAGTTTACTACTTTATTTGAAAGAGAAGCATGGAGGGGTGGAATAGCTACTTTATCAGTTTTGTTCATTGTTTGTGTGTTCCCTGAGTAAAATATGTGTGAAGTCCAGCTGATCCACTGAACCAAGTAGGGAAAACCTCGGTAATAATCATTGCAGACCCTTGCTTAGTATTTGCATAATAAAGCAGGTTGAATCTGGGGAAGGTGTCTTCTGTAGTAGTATTCCTCAAAAACTAGTTGTGGAGCTGCACCTTAACTTTGACTTTTCAGACTTCTGCTTCAAGTGTAATTGAGTAGTTTGGGGTTTTTTTAAATGAGGTGGGGTTTTTTTGGTCCTTATGTATTCCAGCTGCTTTATTAGGTGGTTCTCTTAGGAATGATACAGGACCTTTGATTTCATATGTTTTGAGGGAAGGTTTTTTTAATGATTAGCTGGCATTTGTGGGAGACGGACAATGAATGGTAGTCTGAATACATGAAAAAGTGTTAGTTAGAGAAGTCCTATTCTTGCTTTTAAATTCAGCGGATTTTGTTTTGTGTGCACATCCATGCTGTGGAGGATTCATTGTGGGAGTGGAAGGGAATGGACATACTTCTTGAACATTTATCAGTTTTTATATATAATTTGTGATTTTTTTTTCTCTTTTAACTTCCAGATAAGCCTCTAAAGAAGCGAAAACAAGAAAACAAACCCCCAGAGGCTGGAGGTGCTACGGGAGGAAATAGAACAGCTTCTCAGGAGACAGGTTCTGCAGGAAATGGGGCACGGCCAGCACTGATGGTTAGTATTGATCTGCAGCAAGCAGGAAGAGCAGACTCTCAGGCAACAGTAACTCAGGATTTGGACACCATCAAAAAACCTGAAGAAATTAAGCAGTATAATGACGGGTTTATGTGTGTTCCCCAAGAAGACACTGTTGGAGTTCTTAAATTTAAACCTGAAAACCATCCAGAAATTTTTAGGAAAAAGTCAGACTTTGAAAGTCAAAAGACAGATATCCAGCAAAATGAAAACAGACAAATGGAATTCCAGCAAAATGAGAGCAGACGGTTGGAAAGTAAATACAATGAGAGCAAGCAGTTAGAAGTGAAACATGAAAGCAGACAAATGGAAATGAAACAAAATGAGAACAGACAGACAGAATTGAAACAAAACGAAAGCAGGCAAATGGAGATGAAGCAAAATGAGGGAAAACAAAATAATGGCAAACAGGAAATACGGCAAAGGCCAGAAACGCCGAAACAGAAGAGTGAAGGCAGACCTGAAACACCAAAACAGAAGAGTGAAGGGAGGCCTGAAACACCTAAACACAAACATGATAATAGGAGGGACCCCAGTAAACCTTTGTCAGACAAGAAAATGGAAATATCTAGGCACAAACTAGAGGTGAAATCTGATCCTCCAAGGATGAAACCTGAAGGTCGACCTGATCCAACAAAACTGAGGCCTGATGGGCGCTCAGTTTCTGATACACCAAGGCGTGACCATGACAGCCTTAAACAAAGATCTGAGGACAGGGCAGAGTCAGAGAGATACAGAGGAGATCCATCCAAGATCAGAAGGCCTGAATATTTGAGATCCTCAAACAAAAATGAACATGATTCTAAGCATGGTATTAAATCTGATGGTTCAAAACCTGAGAAATTTGCAAGGAAACATAGACATGAGTCTGGTGAATCAAGGGAAAGGTTTTCTTCTGGGGATCAGAAAGCAAGACCTGACAGCCCTCGCATTAAACAAGAAGGTAGAGGAGATTCTAATAAATCAAGACCTGATAAACCTGGCTTTAAATCACAAAACAGCAAGGATGAACAAAGGACAGATGGTAATAAGAGTAAAGTAAATAGTAATAAAGCACATGCTGACAGTAAAGCAGAGTTTCCCAGTTATTTGTTGGGGGCAAGATCTGGCGCATTGAAACATTTTGTCATTCCAAAAATCAAGCGTGATAAAGATGGCAATGTTACTCAGGAGTCAAGGAAAACTGAATTTAGAGGTGAACATAAAGACAAAGTAGAGAAGATTGGGCTAGTTGAAGATCTAAATAAAGGAGCTAAGCCTGTAGTTGTCCTTCAAAAGCTTTCTTTGGATGACGTGCAGAAATTTATTAAGGACAGAGAAGATAAATCAAGGGGCTCTTGTTTTAAACCTAACAAGAACAAGTCATCCAAACCTAATAAAGGTAAGATTGTTTTAATATTAATTGCATTATATCTTTTACACTTGAGTTCTTGTAGATTTTCTATTTCTGCTGTTAGAAATTAAATGTAAGCATTTGATAGTTTATATGCTTGCTTATATAGTGAGAAATAAAGTGAAACTCTTCTAAGGACTTCTCATTATCAGAAATCTTGCTACAAATGTACCTGAAATTATTTATTTACTGCAGTACAAGTACTTAATCTGGCAACACTTAAGTGGTCTTAAGATGTACTTCAGCTGCATTAGTTTTATATAGTAATTTATCTGGTGAAATGTAACTGTTGTGTGTATAATTTTACCTGGTTTAGCTGTGTCTGTATAAAGGACTGCCACTACTATAAATATTGTAGCTGGAATGATGGGAAATACTAAGTATGCAAGCCCTAAGATTCTTTTTGTGTTTAATTTGAAGTGAAATGGGTTTTTCCAAAGCATGTTTTGATATGGTGGTAGTAAGAACATAGTTGCAGAGTCCCATCTACCTCTTTAACACTGTAGATACAAATCAGTTGAGGTGATCCCATACTTGAGACTTTGTGACAGTAACTTAGAAAAACGTTTGGTCTGTATGAGACTTCTTATGTCATTGTCTCTAATGTCCGTTATATGCAAAGAAGAAAGCTGAATGATTAGCTAGCATTTTGAAATTAGTAATATGGACAGGAAATAATTTAGAATAGCTTGTAGGTTTGATATTCAACTCATTGTCTCTTTTGCAGATTTAACACTTTTTAAAAATAAGATCCTTTTTTTTTCTTGGTACTTTCATCTTGGCTTCTTTGGTTTCAGACTGAAGTAGATAATTTCACACTGTGAAATCAGTATTACTGGTCAGGTTTCCTTTTTCTAACATTTAACATTAAAGAATTTAAATTGCTTATATAGTCATGTTTATAGAGTTGTTGTGTCTTAAAAAATACAGACAAAAGCCAGAGGAGGGGTTTACAATTGTATGCAGGATGATGTATAAATCCATTTCCAGGTGTATAATGAATTCAAGATGAAAACATTTTCTTACATAGCTAATCTGGTAAGAAATTGTGTAGAAATCATCTTCATGAATGTATGACTATTTTATGTGCACCTGTAAAGAGGTGTTTTCTGTATCATTAATTCCTTGTGCTATGCCTTTTTAGTAGTTTTCTATCTACTAACCAGTTTATATTAACTCTAAAAAGCCTTAATAATAATTTGTGATGTATTTTACATCTTTGTAAAATATTAGCCTCCTTGTTAGGGATTTTTATTTGTCCTGGAAATAAGAACATTATCCCTACCCCTTTATGAAGTTCAAAAGAGGCAAAATTTCAATTTCTAATAATAGGTATCTAGAGTTAGCCATAAATTATGATATTTTTGCTCTCAGTTTAATCTGAAGCTTTCAGTTGAAACCCTTATGTTCATGATAGGAAATGCTACAAACTTTCTGATGGAACTCAGGTCTAGTCTCAGTAGGATAGATTTTGAATTCACACATTTTTATGTGTAGAAAATCAGTTACTTACAAGTCTTTTGAACAATAGGCAGTGCATGTGTGCTTTCCAAAATGTTTCTGAATTACTTTTTTCTTGTAGTCTGTATATGTGGTTATGTATGTAGAATGCTGTAGTAATGTGTAAAGGTTTTAGTGACTTTTGGTGTGATTCTAGTAGCTGTCACAGATGAGCAATGCATTGATTTTAACATCAGGTTTAAAATTTCTCTACAATGTTTTTCTGCATTTTTTTTTTCTGAAGTCATCATTTTCTTGCATTTCTTGCCCTTTGAAGTAACTTGGGACACGTTTTACAGGGAAAAATTGTTTAAATCTGATATGAGTCTTTTTGCAGTTGTATTCAGAATATAGTTCTTACAATGGTACTAGAAATAGGTTTCATGAAAAGAATAATGTAACTATTTTTATCTTACAAATCATGTTGTGAGTGTTCAGCAGGCAGATTTTGGAGAAAGTGTCCTTGAACTACAGATTTTTGATGTGTATATTTCGTTCTGTGGGTTTTTTTTCTGATAGCTTACTTCCTAGAGCACATTATGTTTATTAATCAGGTGAATTTCAGTGTTTGAAAAAATACGTATGTTATAAAATCTCTCTTTGTAAGGCAAAGTCTATTTGTCAACAGCTAACTGATGCAGATGTATTCATGCCACTGACATGGTGTCCTCAATCCAGTTGAAATAGTGTTCACAGTTTTACCTGGTGCCATTTTTAGTTATAAACTTTTTAATACACTAGGATCTGTAATTTTCATACATCTTCTTTTGGTTCATCCTATACTACTTAGTAGATTGTAGCAATTCTTTTCCAGTGTTGCCTTTTAGCATCATTATTCAACTTCTCACATGCCTCTTATGCCATGTAGCTTAGTATATTTTACTTTCTCTTATTTCATTACCCTTGTATCTCTTGTCCTTTCTTTTTTGCTTTCTCATCCATCCCTTCTCAAGAAAATGTCTTCTCCTGGATTTGTCATGTACAACATCATTGCTATAATTTCTCTGAAATGCAGTTTAAATTACGGTTGTTCAGCTAGTTCAAAACACCATTTAGATAGTTGTTCTGTCTTAAGGGGCTAATTCCCATTCATTACAAAACTCAATAAAATTGACTCACATTAAGTTACAATTAATTCTTTGCAAACTGAAAGTCCATACAACTTTTTGTATTGTTTTAGAAAATTTTAAATTTTAAAATCATGCCTTTATTTGCATTGAACTTCAAAAAGACAAGGTAATATTGTCACTAAATTGTATAGACATGTTTGAAATTTTATCAAGTTATGAATGGGAGGGATAGCCACAGTATTGAATCAATCCAAGAGTCTCTTTAGGCATTTACAAGGAAGGAGTAATTTTTCTCTCTCTCCCCATATCTTTGAGCATTTTTCTGAAAGATTCAGTATATCTCAGAAGAAAATCATGGGGGTTTTTTCATAGTATTTTTGTTACAGGGTCTTGTGGTGAAGTCTTGTGGCCAGTTTTGTCCAAGTCAGAATGAGCTGTGGCATTTTCTTTGTCTGATTTTAACATTTTGTCTTGGTTTTAATGCAAATGTATTTTGTTGTGGGATCTATGAAACCTTTCCCTTTAAGCTTTTGCCTGCAGTGAGCAGGTCATGTTTGTTGTCCTTTCTTTTCAGAGCTTCAGTGAACACCTTCTCTGCTGCTTTTTTAGAGCTATGCTGATCAGCTGTGTTGGGATGGGAGCTGTTAGCAGCTTCACGGTTACTGCATTCTGAACAAGACAAATTTTCCTTTGTTAAGTATAAGTAATGAGAGAAACTGTACAAGATGTCTGTAGGTTGTCTATCTGTACAAGATGTCTGAGTAGGTTTATACTATGTTTAAAGGATTGTCTTTGCAAAATAAGTGTCTTTTGGATCTTCCTATATCACCTAAGGAGTTTGTTGTTTTAAGGGAAAAAAAAAAGAAAAGAAATTCTGATCTGAATGCCATTCCTCCATTGTGTAGATTGTTGTGTGATTTAATTATCTTCACAACACAGAACTGAAGACATAAGGTTTTGTTGCTCACTACAAGTCTTCCTAAATATACTATGTTTCCTGCTGCTCTAATCTGAAATTTGAGTAAAGACTTGACATTTCTTTGAAGGTGCTCTTCATACATACTCTTTACAGGATCAGCTAAAAATCTTACTGCTTAATCGTCTTCATGTTGTTAAAACAGTGCTTCTGGATACTTCTGTGTTCTGTGCTTACGTGGTTTGTTTGGGGGTTTTGGTTTGTTTGTTTTTAATTCCAGGTGACTTTTTTGGAGTCTATAGTAACTCTGATTTGGTGTTTGTTTAACATGACAGTCTGTCGTTGGATTCTAGCACTGGATGAAATAGTTTCACTTGCAAAACAGCAATCAATTTTCTTCTAGTAGTGACAAGAAAGGGAGTATTTCAGGATGAAAAGCTGTATCCAGATTGTGTAGGCTCTGTTGAGTGAACTTGTTATGCCTCTCACTGATTTCTAGTTAGTGTAGCCAAAATACTTAAAGATGCTTAAGGTTAAAGATGAAAACTGTGGGCAGAAAGGAAGTACCAGTTCTAAACCTTGTTTGAATCCTACATGTACAGGAATTCTGTAAGGGCAAAATTGGATTATGGATGTTAGCACATCAAATTTTAGAGTTCACACAAATTTGTTTCCAAAATAACAATTTCTTAATGCTGAGACAGAAACCCCTAAATCAGAGGGGCCACAAGGAAGTAACTGGAGTAAAAACATACTATCTTGGGAAAGGAAAAGTTTGAAACTCAGCTTGGTTCCCCTATATTGTGCTTTTGTAAAGGTTAACATTGTGAAAATCCTCAGTTCCATATATCTTGAATTTGAAATTCCTCTCTTGAAGTTCCTGATAGTGACTGCATTTCCATGTGTCAAGGCCAGAGTAATAACCTGCTGACCATCTTGCATATGGAGGTAGCACCAGGTGGATCTGTAGAAAATGATGCTGCATTTCAGAGGAAAAAAATACTGTATTTCAGCATTTACAGCAGAAAATTTATAATGATTTTTCTTGGCTCAAATGTTTAAACCTTCTTCAAACTAACATTCAATTGTAATTATGGAAAAACAGCTGTGACTTTTCATAAGAGTTCCACAGTCTTCCATTTTTTTTCTCTTTTCTGATATATTAATGACTACCTCCTCTCATCATGACTAGACTGGAAGAGCGACTGGCTCACCCTAGTGCCATTAGAGGTATTTCAAGATACTTGTTGGGTTTGCAGAGGATCCACTTTAATATGCACTTTGTTCATTGAGCCCTGATTATTGGGGTTTTTTTCCTGGATTAAAAGGTTCACATTTTGAAGAATATTCCAAGCATTGTTTAGTTAAAAGTCTAAATTATATATAACTTGCTGAAGTCTAAGAAGATCTGATTTCTCCAACATGCTTTGGGCTGGAATGGTTTTGCTCCTACTTGCAGGGAATTTTAAGGCGTGATGTGTCTGCCCCATTCCAGAAGGTAGCTGGGATTTGTGTGGGCATTGTACATACTCTCTGGGGCCTTCATTTTTGGTGCTGGCTTTTCAGAAGTAGATGTTGGATAAGCTGGTATTGGTACATAGCAGGAATCAGCCACTGCACACTGGAGTAATTCCTTGTGTTGATCTGTTACTGGTAATAGAGGTGACATTTTCAGCACAGAGCCTTGCTTGGTGGCTGCTTTTCTGCTATTTGTTTCCTACTTTAGGCTTTGCTACTAAGATAAATATTTTGATTCTTGCTTCTACAGTATTTTTCTGGATAGGAAGAGTGAAGTTCACGTATGTCACATCAAATTCTTAGCAGCAACAATGAATTTGACCCAGCCCATCAATTTCATTATACTGTGATTCATCCAAAATATGATGCTTTGTCTGTTTGCAAATTTAGGAGTGAATTGTTTAATTAGTTGATTTTTGAAAAATTACTTTGGCAAATGTAAGCGATTCATGTTTATTATGTAATTTGTCAGAACAATTTCTTGAAAGTCCAAAACAGCTCTTGGTTCATGGACATAGAAGCTTGATTGAGTCCTCCTGCTTCTGGGAATAGCTAAGGCTATTTTGAGTAAATAATTTTTGCAGCAGTGCATTGCAATGTGTAAGTGTGGCCCAGCAATTTGTCTGATGTCAATTACAGTATGCAATGCAGACTTGTTCATGTGTCTATGGATCTAAAGGTGGATATTGATCTTGGCTTATGTGCTGGGATATGTGCTTGACATTTTTGGCTTGAATTTTTTTCTAGTCAAAGGATAAATTTGACTCAATACAAATGCCAAAAAGCTTCATATTTGCTTCTGGAGAATTAACTTTTCTGTTGCTCAATGCTGAAAGCTGTTCTAGGTGACTCTTTTCACGTAGGAAAATTTAAATCCAATATTTAAAATCTGGACTTTATTTTTTGCTCTGTGGGAATACTACCAGCAAACAGAAAAGAAGAGTATGAAACCTTTTTTTGTCTTTCAAATTACTGAACTGTTGTTTTCATTGAATAACTTTTCTTTAAATATACATTCTGTTTAATTATCTTCTGAGCTTTTTCCTGTACTATTTTATATTTAAAGCTAAAACATCAGCAATCTTTTGTTGTTGTTCCTTAAGTAATTGTTATCTTGAAGAAGCAAAACTAGTAGCTTCATGCAATATTTTCAGTGATAAGGACTGAGAATATTTCTATGCAATAGTAAGAAAAATAAGCAAGTGTTCTTGATGTGCTTATAAGTCACAGATAAGATGTAAAATAGTGGTTTTTGTTTGCTTATTCTCTGCAGAGGTTTTAGTTGTATTATATTCCTTAAATAGAAGTTTTTGTTTTATAAGAAGAGAAATTCTGAGGAATAATCTGATTTTATTTAATTAAGGTCTTTTGTCTCAGGTTCAGTAAGCAATCAGAATACATGGCTGGAAAAATACATTAGTTATAAATTTCAGATCCCAAACATTAATCATTATAGGATCAACAAATGGCTTGGGTTAGAAATTATCTTAAAGATCATCTAATTTCAACCCCCTGCCATGGGCAGGGACATCTCCCACTGGATCAGGTTTCTCAGAACCCCATCCAGAGTGGCCTTGAACATTGCCAGGGATGGGGTACCTGCAACCTTTCTGGGCTATTTGTTCCAGTACCTCACCACCCTCTCAGTAAAGAACTTCTTTCCACCATCTAAATTAAGTCTCTCCTGTTTTGTTTTAAAATCGTTCCCCCCGTCTTATTGCTATCTGCCAATAAAAGCCACCCCCCCTCTTTTTTTGTAAGCCCCTTTTGAGTACTGAAAGGAATTTTAATAGAAGTATATCGACAGATAATTGCATGCTGGGTTTTGCAACTGTACAAAATACCTTAACTTCTTAAAACAATAAATTGAGTTGGCCTAAATTTCAATGCGTATGTTCAAAAGCAATGACAGCAAAATTCAAAAGCACCCCCCCAACACTAATTCAGAAAAGCAAGGGAGTTTGTACAGCATTATATTTATTGCAATTGCCAACCGTGCTTCTTTTTTTCTGAGTACTGATTTGTTTTTTGTACAGCATCTTCAAAAGCTAGGCTGCTCTAGCTTCCTTTTTATCAATTTCTATACAGACAAAAAGTTAGCAATAAGGCCAGCAGTAAGTTCCTGCAGCAATCATATAGCTTGAGATCATTGATGCCAATGTAAATGTGAGTTCTCTTGGCATCTTAGGAGAGTGTGTGTTGGATGTATCCCCTGCTCTCTGCCTAGGTATTTCAGAATTCCCTTTTGAAATATCTTCCCTCATTCTAAAAATTTTATTTCTTCTCTGAGCATTTTGTACTATTGTAAAATTCTTTTCAAATCTATTTTTCTTAGTTGTGGTTAATGGTGACCTCTGTTGTGTTATGGAATTATTCTGTTGCCATGTCCAGATCCTTCTCTGACCAGCCTGTCTGGGTCCCATCTTTCAAGGCCAGAGCTAAGGACTGGAGTAAAAGCAGGGAGTCTGAAACTCCTTTTTTTTTAGGCTGGGAGCCTTTCCTTTGTGCTACTGTTGGGACAGATGAGGAAGAATTGTTTTTAAAAATACGTTAGAGCAGGTTCCATGAAATGTAGGACATACTTCTCCCAAACATTACCTTTCTCCATCCTGCTTAACTGATTGAAGCAGAGAATTCCTGTGTGTGCAGCCCCTTGGGTGGTGGTGAGGGCATCTCAGTCTCCACCCTTTTTCTGGCATGAATGTATGTGAGGTGAGCTCTGGAGTTATCCCTATATATGTAGTCAAAAGATGAGGGTAAGGCACTCAATAGAGGGTTGTTTCCTTTTGGATACATTCTGTAGGAGGTAGCTGTATACCCTTCCGTAAGCTTTACAGCAGTGAGGGGGAGAGAGGAGAGGAAAGAGTGTAAATGTCCTACTCAGTTTGTTTTCACCAGTGTTCATTTGATTATGTGTTTTTCAGCTGATAATAGGGTATTGAGATAAAAGTGCAACTTCCATCATATAAGCAGATATGTCCTCCTCAAAACTTAAATTCAGCTATAAAAATTGCTGGGATTTCCCTGTGTTTCTCCTTCTGTTCCTGAATCTGTTCAGGGCACAAAATTATTTTGACAAGTGTGAAGCTGGTGGGCAGCAGACTTATCAACAGGAGCTCACTGCACCATATAAAGAACACACTGGAGCATTTTAAGGGAGAACCTGGTGGAAATTATATAATTAAATATGCACACTTGAGAAAGAATCAAAGATTTTTCAGCTTTAACCAGCAACGTCTTTGTGGGTTTATAGGCACTCATGTGGCTGTTTGCATTCCAGTACATAAATGCTATGCTGTAACAATAGTTAGCTATTTTAGAAAGATGTTTATTTTCTAAACAGCTTATAACAGGGGGAAGTATTTCTGTCCTTTTTTTTTTTTCTTTTAGTTCCTTATCTAAAACACAACTTTATCTGCTGACAAATTGCTGTAGATTTAACCTTTGAGTCTCTGCTTTTGTAGCTACAGTAACCTGGCTGTTTAACAAGATAGCAGCACTCTTCTTATAGAATAAGGATATTTTATTTCATTTAGCACAGGTTTCAAAGTTGGTTGAGCTAATCCAGAAAGAAACTGCTTTCCTTCCTGCATGTATATGCCTAACATAAGACGAAAGTAAGAATGTAAGCTTCTATTAGCAAAGGGAGGAATATCCTTTATCAAATACTCAGAGAGGATATTTAAGGAAGGTTAGCTTAGTCTCTGTGAAGTAATAACAAGACTGGATATATTAGTCATGAGCAAAATAAGAAAGGTCCAGTAGCACATAATGTCTTTTCTAACAAAAGAGGAGCAAGAAAAGGGCAGAATTGAGCTGGAGTCAGTAGGGGTTTTTTTAATGTCCAAATGAAGTTGAGTGACAGTTCTCTAGTATAGAAATTCAGTGGTCAGACTTCAATTTCTAAACTCTAAGAAATCGGAAGATTCATATCCTCACCCCAAACAGGTGGCGTTATTCCCTTCTCAGACCCTTGTGTGTTCTTTCATGTGTATTCATAGTTGGAAAAGGTGCATTTTAAAATCAAGATACAGAGAGAGATTACAAATATGAATTTTCTTTAACTGCAGTTTTGCTTATTGCAGACAGCACACAGAAACAGAAATATATTGAATATTTATAGAATAATATGGAATATTTATGTTTCCACTGTATTAACTGTCTCATAGCTATGAAAGTAGCAATTCAGAGGTTAGATTTCCAAGTGTATTTTAATCTTGGTGGCTTACAGTTCACAGGAAATTGTACCAAGATCTGATCTAAACCATGCAGTTGTCTTCCATAGTTTGGAAAGCAAAGATAAATCATTCAAGAGAAAATAAGAGTTTATTCATATTGGTTTGGATTTCATGACAGGAACAGCCTCTCTTATCCTGGAAAGCTCACCTAACCATCAGTAAGAATCATCCTCTTTTCCATAGGTGCTTGTTTGAAGCTGTTACATCAAGCCAGGTGAAACTAATATGAACACAGATCGTTAAGTCAAAAGATAATTGTGCTGTCCGTATTGAATGGACCCAGCAAAAGTCCATAAGGATAATACCTTTTTTTAATGTTTAACCTCTCTTGAAGAATGATCTGCCAGGATCAGTAAGATCTACTTGACTTGCAAAGTCAACACGAAGTGATAATGGATCCTCCTAAAGATAACATGTGCATGAATGTTAGCTCAAGCTGTTTTACAGGGTTGAAACTGCAAAACACAATACTGAACCGTGAATCAGATCTGTTCTTTTCCATTCGTTTTTTAAGCCATATGTGGAGAAGGGAAATACTACATCCTCTACATATTTATAGAAATTTTTCTACTATACACAGTGAAACCCACTGAAAAGCTTCCCAGACTACAATGAGACCAGGCTTACAGATGAATCAATTTCTCACTGACATTCTCTGATTGATTTTCAACTGTGTTATATTTTGTAAAGAAATGCTTGGTGAGGAAACACATTGTCTTGAGGGTCAGTGGACATTGAGTAGTAGATGAAGATTCATTAACATCATTCCTTAGAAAATTTTTTATTATAGCAATCAAGCAAAACCAAGAATTTGTTCTTCTCTGGGAAGTAACTTGCATGTAGGTTGTGGACAGCATTGCATATGTTTGGAGAAGCCCTGTGGAAGTGACTGTTCATGTATGCAGTTATTTGAAATTAATTGTTCTTCTAGGTCTTCCCTTCAGTCTTACCAGTGTGGAGTTTGTTAGAATGCTCTTCCTGGCAGTAAGGAAAAGATTTTGTTATTATGGTACTTTTCTTCTGATTTTTGTTTGTTCATTTGTTTGTTCAGGTTTTGGGTTTTTTTGTTTTGGATGTTTGGTTGATTGGTAGGTTTATCTTGTTTGTTTGTGTTTTTCCCAGTTGTTTACTTTAATAGTTGCAGAATTTTTGAAATTATGTGTAAATGACATCTGAAGAATACACATGCCTATAGTCTCATTTGAGACGTGATATACACTGATCACATACATTGCAGAAAATGGAGTTTCCATTGGTGCTGACAGTCCTTCAGCAAGATATTGGGACATTCTATTAGATTATCAAGTAACTTTTTAGTAAAGTCACTTTCTTTTTACTATTTAAAAAGCCATGCATGCTAGAGCCAAATGTAACTGAATAAAGTGAAGACATGGAAGTAGGTGCTAGCAAAAAAATTTGAAAGTTGAAAGTGATTATACATAGATTTGTCCATTTTAAAGAGGTTTGTGTTACATATCCTATTAATTGTTTTATAAAGTTTTCCATAAACTGAAAAGGCATGTGTTTTATAACCTAATTCTTACTGCCATGTGACTGGATTCTTAGGTGAGCTGTATTCTTGTAAGTATTTCTTTACCACTCTGAACAAAAAAAAAAAATAGTGCCTACATTATAAAATAGGAGGTATTAAAGAAGAAATGTAGTAAGGTATTTCTAGTGACTTTTGAGCTGCCCTGACTCAAGATAGCGTAATTAATAGAGTAAAATAAATGTTAACAAGCTTCTGACTTGACCAAAAGAACAGAATGTCCCTGATTTTCTTCAGAAAGGTTGATAAGTCCTTCTCCATATATATTAGAATTGTACATATGTGTACAGTCATGCTTAACTCCTTTGTACAGCATAAGTGAAACTCCATAGATTTAGTTGTTACAATCCTCAGCAGCTAAGAAAACTTGGTATGTGGCACAGTTACTTCAGGGAGCATTGTGACAGAAAGAAAAACTTCAATGATAGCTTATAAAGAGTTTTATAATAATTCTATCTGTTCTCTTTTCTGGTGTTCTCTACTTGAATAAAAGAAACTTTACCTATTTCCTAATAAAAGAAAAATGGGTAAGCTTATACGGTAATCTGAAATATCTGTAACAGGAGAGAGTGCAGATTAAGCAGTAGTTGAATTTAGCACTGGAGAAATGGAAACTTGAAAATTTTGAGACAGAAATAAAATTAGTTTTATGAATATTTAAAGTAGTCAGTTTTTTTCACTTATGTCTAATGAATGCTGTGATTTTTTATTTATATTTAAAGAATGAGTACAAAATGAAAAGTCAGTGAGAAAAGAAAGCAAGAACAGATATTCCTATCTGAGACAATAGATTAGCCTGTGGGTTTGTTTGTTACTTGGGGATTTAATGCAACTTTAATTCATTTACTTGTAGCACTCTTTTACAATGTTTTTGTTTGGCCAGACTTATTGTAGACTTCATGCTATCTGTGTAGTCCTGGTGATTTTAATGAAATTGCCAACAGGCATAAACTTGAAAATACATGTTAGAGAGCCTGGATTTACAGCCCTCTATGAATTTCATTTGTATAAATTGTCTTAAAACTTGTATATGTAAATTTTTCTGCATTCTGGGGCTGGGTGTATGCTCCTCATACACTGTACAGGCATACAGAGTGTATGGGGGCACAGTGCTCAGATGCACAGCTCTGCAGCATCCAGCCTGGACCTGGCTGTCATCCAGTCAGCTGCTGGTACACACAGAGGAAATGGTCTGCCCATTCTGCCGTACTTCTACCTGTCTGAAGTCAAGTGCATAGCCCACAAAATTAATTGTTAACTGAGAAACATGGCCAACCACACCGTGAAATGCTTTTCACCATTTTCAAAAGCAATATTGATAATTTAGGTAGCTTTGGTACGTGTTGGTTGTATAAGGATGGCAACCTAACACAAATAGTTAATAAGCAAGCACAATGTGAAGGAAGCAGGGACAACTTAACTGTCACTTTATTTGTACATGTTTCACTATGTCCCTTCAAAAACCCCAGTATTTGAAGTTAAATTGTTTATTGAATGACTTGCAGAGTATATTTTGGTGGTGGAATCTCCTGGTAATACTCTTCTAATTCCAATTAAAGGTGTTTAAAGGGAGAAAGAAAAAATCCATCTTGCAATAAAAGTTAGGATAGTAACACAAAAATGGACATAAGTTTTAGAAAGTTAGTGTAGTGATGTAGTGAATGCATTTAAAAAGTGTATTATCATCCAGAAGATAGGGATTTTTGGATAAACGTGTGTGTAAAAGAATTTGGAGGTGGTGTCCTCTCTAAATAATATAGTATGCATTGGGAAGGAGAGAGAGGCACTTAGAGCAGAAATGTTTCTTCTATTGCTGGAAAAAAGATTAACGGTTTAGTCTGACAACCTGCAAATCTGTGTAGTAGGTTCTTCAATAAATAAAAATAAGATATCAAATAAACAAATCCCAAATAAATACTTTTGCATTGATTTGGTTTCCTGGTGTCCAGTTGGAAAAATTTTGCCTGCAAATTTCTTTCATTCTGACTGCACATGGGTTTAATTTTGGTTTCAAAGTTATAAGAATAATGTGATATTGTTTACCTATTTATTACTGTAGAAAAGAAATCTGATTTGTGGTTCAGCTAGCTGTTTGTCTGTATTCAATAAAAATGTTGTTTTGAAAAAAATCAAGCAACAATTTGCCAGTAGGAGGTAAGAAGAAATCTGAAGCAAAAGCTGAGTTGTCAATGATTTGGCCTGTATTTAGGGATATGACCCCACAAGTTTTGCCACAAGTTGTCTGTTCTTATTGGAAAAGGGACTATTACTGTCTTGGGTACACTAATTACTATGAATGATAGCAAACAGAAATGTTAATGAACCACTAAAAATCCATCATTTACTTACAACTGTTAGAAAACCTGATAAATTCAAAGGATGAACTGAAATAAGACTAAGCTTTGTGGAATAGAGCAAGGATATAATTCTGCAAAGGTAATTGAAAAGGTGATTCAAAGATAATTAATTTTTATGACTGAAAATATTTTATTGAAGGAAATGTGTATGCAATTTATTGTGTTATTATTTCTAATTGTAGTGTGGACTTTAAACAAGGGCTGTCAAATACATTTAGGTCTATCTAACTGTGATGTAACTGATTGCTAGTGATTATCCTGTGAGTGGTTCCTGAAACAGGATTGTAGTATTGGGCCCTCTTTTTTATCTTCAGGTTCACATTTGCTCTTCTTACTCTCCACTAATAGGTAGCATAGATCAGTCAGTGTTAAAGGAATTACCTCCTGATCTCCTGGCAGAAATTGAATCCACCATGCCACTTTGTGAACGTGTGAAAATGAACAAGCGTAAACGTAGCACAGTTAATGAGAAACCAAAATATGCTGAAATCAGTTCTGATGAAGACAATGACACTGAAGAAGCTTTTGAATGTAAGTAGTACATAATTCTATTCCTTAACGTGAAAAAAACTAATATTTTGTTTTTACAAAAAGATACACATCTTTTTTAAGTTGGCTACACTAAAACATACAGTCCCAAATTTGCTGTCCTGACAACTGCCTGGCCAAGAAGCCTTGTTTCTTTTTTAAAAGAAGTATTGCTTCATTGCAAATTTTCATCCAAGATGAAAAGCAGTGACTTGTTAAATTTATTTTCCTGGTTACTTTACTGGAACCTGCTGCCTAGATTTTTTTTTTTAATTTTTTTTTTTCTTTCATAAAACATATCTAAGTATTCAGATTGAGGAAAATATCCTCTAAAGAAGTACAGAATTTGCATACAAGGGTACGCGGAGAGAAATTTCACTAAATAAATTCTTGCATTATTCTTAGTTCTGTTGATAAGAAAAGTGGAAGATCCCCCCTTGAATTTTAGTTACATAATAAATTGAGAATCCTACTGCACAGAAGTTTCTTAAAACATTTCTCTTGTCATATTCCTTGAAAAATGGAAGTTATTCTTGATGAATTCTCAAAATACCATTTGCTGCTTCTACTGTTCTTGAATTAACGGTTTTCACAGGAAGAGAGGAAGCTTCTCTTTAGAGTTTGGCTGTGCAATTGAATAAAGTACCTAAGGAAAAAACAATTTATTTGCCTCTAAGTTAAGAAGGCATTTCCTATTTTTTAATAGAAGTATGGCTGGTTAGTTTCTATGGTTGTACAGTTAACCAGCACTGGAAATAAACTGTTAGAATGAAGTTAATCAGTTCAGTCTGAGCTATGTAGCCATGCAGGGCTGCAGGAGAAACCTGTCAGCCTGAGAAGCAATCTTGCTTATAATGATGTTTTCCCCAAGTTTTGGACCTTTTTTTGTAGAAATCTCTTAATGAACTTTCATAAACTATAATATTTTGTGGTTTAGTATTTCTTAAGGTCCAAAAGAGAAAGATTTGTTTGCTCTGCTTCTTAGTATGTTTCAAGTTTTCATCCAATATAAACACTTTGGTTTTGCACGTGAAAATTATAACACTGTTACCTTTGATCTGTATCAAGCTGAAAAGAATGTCCTTCTGTTTGTTTGTTTTCCCTTTTAATTATAACTAAATAATGCTTCTCTGTGCATGAATGTGATGTCTGCAAGTCAATTGTTATCTGTCTAAATTTTGGCAAAGGAGTAATGATGACTTGCTTCATTCAGGAGTTCTATATTCTCTGTTTCCATATCATATCACCCTTATATGATGTTAATAATTTGGAACAGTGAATTTTAAAAAATAAATTTATGGAGCAAAGTTATTTAAGTTGGTTGAGAATGGAGAGAATTGTAAACACTTTCAAATATCTTAATCTATATAGTAGCCATAGTTCAGCCATAGAAATTCTCAAATACAAAGTAGAACAAGTTAAGGAAAACTTTCACAATAATGATATGCTTTGAGCAATTCTAATTTCATTATATCTGCTCAAGAGATCTGGCCATCATTCTAATCAATTCAGTGAATGCATGTGGTTTAAAAATAAATTACAGTATTTCTTAAAGAATACTGTAGAACTTTAAATTTAAAGCAAGACAAAACTATCAAAAGTGAAAGATCTATGGCAAGTACACAGAATAGATTTGTATTGTTACAAATACATGTTTCTTAATTATTCTGTTTGCTTTAAACTGAACTTTAAAAAAGTGATTAGTGTAGAAAAGGAGAAGTTTCTTTGAATAGTTCATTAAGAAGGGACATGCCATTAAACTAAATAATGAGAAATTAAAGATTGATGAAGTCATTCTCTTACAGTAATTACTAAATGTGATATTGCATAAATGTTTGGCAGAATTTGGAAGGAAATTGGGTGTTTATATTCCAAATAGTATTTATTTATGTTTAAAATCAATCCTAACTCTTGAAATGTTATTAATTCTTACTTTTTAGTCAATTTTATTGACTTCAAAGTAAATATTGTAGAGCAGTGATTGTGAATAGCTACTCCAATGTTCACGTAATTTGTCTTGTAGACCTAGCAGAACTGTAACCCATTCTGTTTTGTCATGCAGCATTGATAAACTGGTCAATCTAAAATTCTGCCAGAAAGCGATATTGGAAGTTACTTTTCTTGTGGAGATGTAACTGGGGTCAGAATTCATCCTGCAGAGCTTAGTGTTACTGATGATTTGTAAACTGGAGAAAAGGCCATCTGCCTTCACAAAACACTGTCTCACTCAGTTAAGATGTGTAAAAGCTTTCCCCGTAGAACTCTTACTTTCTTCTTCAGTACATTTACTCCAGTTATCATAGAATGGTTTGAGTTAGGTTTAGGAAGCAGCCTTAAAGATCAGCTAATCCCAACCTCCCTGACATGCGTGGGAATGCCCCCCAAGACCAGGTTGCTCAGGGCCCTGTCCAGCCTTGCCTTGAACATTTTCAGGCATTTGGCATCCATAGCTTCACTGCGTAACCTGCTCACTGCCTCACCACCCTCACATAAAGATTTTCTTTCTGATCTCTAATCTAAACCTGCTCTCTTGCAGTTTCAACTCATTACCCCTTGTCCTAGGACTCCATGTCCTTGTGAAAGAGTTTACACAGGCTAACCTCTAGAGCCTGTCACAATCGCTCCCCTTTAGATAGCATCCATTCCCTCAGTGCACCAGCTCTGTGTCATCTGCAGCTTGCTGAGGGTGCCCTCAATCTCACTGTCAGTGTCACCAAGGTGTTACAGTACTGGCCACAGCACCCGCCCCTGGGGGACACCACTTGTCACTGGTCTCCATTTGACCATAAAGCCATTGACCGCAACTCTTTGAGTGTGGCCATCCAGCCAGTTTCCTACCCACTGAGTGGTCCCAGATGGCTCACCGTTTCTTCAGTCGCAGTTAACTCTCTCAACCATTTCAGGCAGTGCTAAAATGTACCTCTGTCATCCTGAACATGACTGTACTTTTCCAGAAGTAGGTCTGATCCAGATGCAGTAAATCTTGAAACCTGAACTGAGTTATAATATTAAAGACTTGGACCACCTCTATTACATTTTTTGGAATTTGAAACCTCTAGGGTTCATTGCAAAACAGAAGTGTTCCCTTAGGGGTTATTTTTATTACTTCTGATCCTAGGTTGATTATTGACTATAACCTGGTATGTTTCTTACATTTCTTGATAAATGGCTTGTTGTAAGAACTTCTCAGTTCAGTTCCAGTTCTGTATAAATGCTTTGAGCCATTCTATTCAGAAACAACCTTATATACAGTCATGCAAAGGAGACTTTGGTAGATACACGCAATGTCAGGACTGTTATATGCAGGCCCAGAAGCAATAAACTGGCAATAAATATTGCCAGTCTGGGATGTAATATTTTGGAATTGTTTTGATCTTTGCAGTACAGTCTGTAGACAGTGTAAGACATCTCTTTAGTAGATCAGTTAGTTGATTATGTTAAAAAATGGAAAGTTGTCTGATTTCATGGAGGAAGCTACCTGCTCATCCATTTCCTTAAAACTGAGCACTCTGTCCAGTTCAAAATATGCAAGACTTTCTTTGAAAGTAACAGAGAACTGTCATTCTGCTCCCCCATTTTATTTCCACCCAATCTCTATGCAATATTTGCTCCAGCTTCTTCAACATTCACTTTTTGTGTGCTTTTTGGTCCTGCATGAAAATTAATTAGAATAATTATCTGTGGTAGAGGCTTGCTGTTTGTCCCGGAATTGTGACTCCAGCTTTCTCTCCTTTACACAAATTTCCTGCAGTATATACCAAGGCAAAATTTTAGTTGTCTTGGCAAAACAGAATATGTTTTAGGAAATAGATTACCAAGTCTCATTGGAACTCATTTGTGTGTTAGATGGACAAGGCAATCACTGAATTGGGATAAGGATACCCAGTAACAGTCACAATTTAGGGAACTGAGGAAATTATGTCCATATTCTCTTATAAAAGGATGAAACTTACTTTAATTTGTTCAGCTTTGCTTACTCAGCTTTTAAAAAGACAAATGTCCTGTAAATTCATATTTTTAAATGTTTTCTGGTATCTTTGCCAGTTTTGAGCACAGTTTTTCTGTAATTCAAAAGAAAACATTAAGATAAGTAATCCATAACAGAATTGTATCTGACAACTTAAGTGTTCTTTTGATTTAGAGAATAGCTATACAAGAGTGTTGGACTTAGAAATCATAAAATCATTTAGAACCTTTATGACCATCAAATCCAATCTACAACTATTGCAAAGTCCACCACTAGACCATGTCTCTGAGCCCTACATCCGCACATCTTTCCAATATTTTTAAATGGTCAATTTTGAACTATTAAAAATGTAAGTTTCATATTTAAAATGAAAATGCATTTATTTCTAGCTTCTCGTAAGAGACACAAAAAGGATAGAGATGAAGCTTGGGAGTATGAAGAACATGACAGGAGAAGTTCTGGTGACCATAGAAGAAGTGGTCATTACCATGAAGGAAGGAGGATTTCTGGTAGTGGCCGATACCGTAATCGCAGTCCCGATGACTCTGATATGGATGATTATTCTCCTCCTCCTAGCCTCAGCGAGGGTAACTGATCTCTATAAGGATTTAATTTTATTCCATAATACTAGTGCTTTTTTAATGGATATGTTAAATATTTTAAAGTGGACATCATTGCATGCAATATTAAGTACAAGTGTAAGAAATGTAAATAATCCTTTCTTGAAGTTTTAAGAAAGTGTTTGTTTTACTCCTTATTCTCTTAATTAGTGGCTAGAAAAATGAAGAAGAAAGAAAAACAAAAGAAGAGGAAAGCTTATGAACCTAAACTAACACCTGAAGGTAATTTTAGGAGCTTTATTTTCTATAGTTTGTATTTTCTCCTTTATATTTAAGATAATTGTTTATTAATTTCCCTTTTTTTTCACCAGAAATGATGGATTCTTCAACCTTCAAAAGGTTTACTGCTTCAATAGAGAATATTTTGGAAAATCTGGAAGACATGGATTTTACAGCTTTTGGTAATACATCAGAAATTTTCAAAATGCTTACCCGAGTTAGAAACCCGAGAAAAAACTGTATTGATATTTTTGAACTTCCTTCTTGGAGCCTTAATTTCATGTGATAACTTGCTAGGCCTACTGGATTTATATGGCTTCCACTTTGAGTGGTGCCCTTTACCTTTTCAATTTCACTTGCTGCTGCCTGAAGAAGATCCTTCTTCCTCCTCTCTGCAGAATCCAAAAGGGGCATAAATCATAATGAGTATCCTTTCCACTTCCCTTGGAGTGGAAAGGATACTTCTTTGGGATGTCATTAGGGTGTTACCTTCTGTCAAATATGTAAACAAGATGGTTCTCTTGCTAACAATGTCTGAGGCACGTAATTACACATCTGCTACTTGCAGATAAGATTCTTCAATTCAAACAGCAGAGTCCTGGTGAATTTATGGCTGAGACACCGAATCATTTACTTATTTGAGTTAAAAAACAGCCCCCTTAACTAAGTGTCTAAGGAAATAGTTCATGTTTGGTGGCTTTCTTTTGAAATGGATAATAGAATATTCATTACTTTTTTTCCTACCATCTTTGTCACAGGATTAAAACAAGAGGTGGGGCATAGTAAACAAGTTTCTGTAGTTTTTTAAAGTCATAGTGTATGCAGCCTTGAACTTAGAAGTGAAGTCACTGGATCTTTCTGTGTCTGGTAACATGATTTTTGTCTGAGGTTAAATACAATTAAGACTCAGATTATCTCAAGGTTCTTAATTTCATATGTGTTTTTCATCTGTTGGTCTTGCCCAGATTTGAACTTACAGGGCTACAGTTTAAGATTTGTTGTACTGAATTGAAAATTATGGCAGAAGTACTACAATAAATGGGGTTTGGTGTTTTAAAAATTTTTAGTTTGTGATTTTCAGAGGTGCTTGCCTCATGTTAGGCTCTCAAATGGTGTTTCAGAACCATGAAATGCCATTGGTATGGTAAGTCGTACTTAACATGTATTCGTTGTTTCAACACAAGCAAAAGGTGTTATTATCAGTCTTTGTTAGATTCTAATTATTTTGAACCATTAGATGCTGGCTGTTTGGACAATCGGCTCTTTTTTTTCAGTTAGCATTTTCTTATTGGGATAAAAAATAATGATTTTCTGGAAGTTTTATTAGAAATAAGATTGTTAATTTTTTTCCTTTTTTTTTTTTTTAAGGTGATGATGATGAGATTCCACAGGAATTGCTACTGGGCAAACATCAGCTTAGTGAGTTGGGTAGTGAATCTGCAAAAATCAAGGCAATGGGCATTATGGACAAGGTACCTCTTCATAATCTAACTTTTTTTGGAACATAAAATATTCATTAACATGCAAAAACTTACTTTTTCTGTAATGACATTCCACCCTCTTCAAAGGCACACAGACCAGAAGAACAGCTGAGCTTCTGCTCACTTAGCTGATGTGCTTAGGAAGTTGCAGCATCATAACTGCTACTCTTTCTGAAGCTGAGACATTTTTTTTGAAAGGTCCTCCTCTGTGTCCTGCTCTTCCTCAGTCAGCTAGAGGAACTTTAGTTGGTGCAAACTTGTTGATGTCTGACCTCTAGAAATAGTGTTCTTGATTTCCTTTTATCTTCCTGGAGCTCTTGGCTTTGGGCAGTCTTAGGTTAAACTCTTTTCATGCTCTTGACCACTTACATTTGTGTAGTGTCTGTGAAACCAGGTACTGTTATAATTACTCTGGGCTATTCCAAACTTCTGTAATCCAAACTTTAGGTATTCGTCCTGCATTTTCCTTCAATCTCCCTACCTTTCATTGTAGATTGTGGGTGATGTGATCATTTGTCTTCCCTGATTGTTCTCACTGTATACCTCTGTTGCATGTTTTTCACACATACATACATACATACATATGTACGTACATCCATATATGTAAATGTATAATAAATTTTGTTACTTCCAATGGTGAATAGTATCAGGATGAGAGAAACTAGCTCTCCTCAAGGTTAGCATATTGTTTAATCAGACTTGTACAGAAGATCAGTAAGTGAGTTCAGTTTACTTTTTTCAACATGATACTTCTTCGAAGTTAAGAATATTAATATTAATAATATTAAGAATACATTTCCCTTTTATTAAGAATACATTTCCCTTTTATTATCTTTCAAGTATCAGGGAATTAATTTCTGCTTGTTCATGCAGTATGGATTTTCTCCTAATAAAACTGTATATGGTCGGGTAGAATTTGTAGATCATACGAGGATTTGGTAGATTTCTATTTCCATAAGCAAATAACTACACAACATTAGTGACAGGCAATTTAAAAATTTATTTCTGTGGATTTTGATAGTTGAAAATGCAGTTTAATTGTAATCCTAGAATATATTTTGCCTGTTTCCATTATAGTATTTGCATTCTCCTTATGCCAAAGTGCTTATAGTTGAAACAATTCAGATTGTACAAGCTCTGTCCTTCATTCCTCAATGTTCTTTTCAGCAATTTGGAATCATTTCTATTCCTGCAGTTGTTTGACATGTTTCTTTATTTGTTTTAGCTCTCAACAGATAAAACAGTAAAAGTGCTGAATATTTTGGAGAAGAATATTCAAGATGGATCAAAGCTTTCTACTTTACTTAACCATGTGAGTTTGCAATTTCATAATTTCACACTATTGTGCAGAATAATTTTCTTCACTTGAGTCCTATTTAGTGATAGATTCAAATACTCTGTATGTGTGTGAAAGGGATTTCTGATATGACGTCTGTGATTAAAATTTGCCAAATTTTAATACTTGAAGCAAAACTCAATTATTGTGATTTTTCAGTACTAATCATGTTCTACTGTGGTAACGACAACTAACAGATGTATTGGAAGCAACGTATTTTCTTTTGTTTCATTTTAGATGTTATAGTCATCCTGAAATATTCATGGTAATTTGCTTTGTAGGATATTTCTTTGCTATGTGTCCATAAAACATCCTTGTAAAATGGAAGAGATACTGCAGTTTTCATATAAAGTCTATCTTTCTCCTGAGCATTAGGGAGGAAGTTTAAGGTTTAAGTGTTCTTACACTACAAAGTGACAATGTCGATGTAAATAAAATTAACAGGAAGTTTAGTATTTTAGGATGGGGTTTTTTTCCTAGTATACCTAAAACTGCTCAAAGATTTTGAGGTTTTATGAGGCTGATGTTCCACATTACACATTTCATGCATTTATATATACACTTTTTATTCAAAACAGTACTGCAGGAAGATTAGAATTGAGTTTTATAAAAAAAAAAACCCCTCATCTCTAGAAATAAGAGCGTAATAGTTTATATCAGACAGGAAGAATTTGAACTTGCACATGAAAACCAGACACATTATTGGTACCTAAATACTTTTATGTAGATAGTTTGTAGGTTTCAGAGTTTCGGTATATGTTTCTCAATGTCTTAAACAATGCAAAACATGCATAAAAAGGAAGTACTGGTTTCATTGTGATGAAGTCTTTATGCTAATGATTTTAAAGTGATATTTTTCTTTTAGTTTTTTGAAGTAAAACTCAAAATTATTAAGAAGTTAATTAAATTGTCCAGTCCTTGCAATTCAGAGACAAACTTGAATGAAAAAAAAAGAAACTTTTTTTTTTTAAAAATAAGTTTTAGATTTTCTTAAAATTATTCAAATAATTTTGGCAAAGAAAGTGTCTCCTAAGGGGTAAGGTTGCTACTTTCTCAGTGCAGTGAAAATATCTTACCTCCATGTCAGTATGTTTTTCAGAGGCAGAGATTGCTTTAACATTCATTTCATTTCTAAGATAATTAGGGGAAACACCTTTTTTTTCCTTTAAGGTGTCATTTATGTATGTAGCAAATTCCATAAAGCCGTTGTATCTGAGAAGTTTGCAGGGACCTCTTGATTTGCAGATTTTTGTTGATTCTCTAATTATGTATATCGTGTATATAATGCACTGTTCTGTTGGTTCAAATTCTCTCACCCCAAAGGCAAAAAGCTGTTACACTTTCACCAACCTCTGGTCTTTACAAGGAAAGCCAACAGTGTTGAAGTGTGACTTCATCTAGGTAGCAAAGACCCTTTTCTCTCTGGAGGCTCTGTCTGTACCAGAGAAGCTATGAGAAATTCTACCTAGCTTTGCTGTAATATTGTTATTACAATATTTAAGTAGTGCTGGATGGTCATACTTAACCTCATGTATGTTTGTTTTGGTACCTCATATGAACACAGTAATATGGAGACTCAGTATCCTATGGTCATCTAAATGGACATATTTGATAAGAAGTTGATAGTAGGTGGGTTGGTCTGTGAAGCAGAAAAAGTTGTGTACTTAGAGATTTCATGGACTTGCAACAGTCTTCTTGTATAAGAATTCCCTCTAGTGGCAGAAATCAAATGGATCAAAGCAGCAGCTGGTACCACGGAAGAAAACACCAGATGAAGGAATTAGGTTTTGCTTAATGTACATTGGTCTTAAATAGAGCATGCAACAGTCTTCCCTCATAGTGGTTCCCAATGAGACACAGAAACCTTCTTTGTATTCTAACAGAAGAATACAGAGTTCAGGACTATGAAGACCAGTAGCTTAGAGAGACATTACAAACTTGTTGCTAGTAAAACAAATATTACTTGATTTTCAAAATAAATTATTTTGGTATAGGAAATAGAGTATTTTATACATAAGTGTTATGTAAGCATATTAATGTAATGTTATTTTCTTTAACTTGGTGAGAATAAAAATTTGATTTCTTGTTCATACTCTCCTGTTTTTCTTGCCTGTTGCAGAATAATGACACTGAAGATGAGGAGAGATTATGGAGAGATCTTATTATGGAGAGAGTGACAAAATCTGCTGATGCTTGTCTTACTGCTATCAATATTATGACATCACCAAATATGCCTAAAGCTGTATATATTGAGGACGTAATAGAAAGAGTTATTCAGTACACAAAATTTCATTTGCAGAACACTCTCTATCCTCAGTATGATCCTGTGTATAGAGTGGATCCTCATGGTGGTTAGTATGCTAAGAAATCTTTCCATTATTAAAAGCTATAGAAAGTTAATCTACTATATCATGATGTAAATGACTTTCTGAGATAAGAATTTTTGTATGCATCTTTTATACTGATAGTTCTTTCTTATCACATACAATATCCTGAATTAATGCACTGTTAGTTGGAGGATGATGAAACTGAGTAAAAAAAACCAATGAAATGTGTCATCTGAAGAACTTAGTCATGTGGCACCTTGGTTTACTGTAATAATGTCGATGTAACCAAAGTATTAGACTAAAGTATTTAGAAGTTTGAAGTTCAACTTTTATGTGTAGTTATTATGTGTTGAAATAAGTGATTTCATAGTAATATGAAATACAGCTAGCCATGTATAGCTATGTATGTAGTGATGTGTTTCAAGGAAAACTATTTCGCTTCTAGCCTTTTGTTTTCATGTACATATCTACAGATGCATGGCTCCAATGTCAAGATGCTTTTTAAAAATCTCGGGTCCAGCATTTAGAATAATTATGAAAAATATTTATCATGTGAAATTCCTGCTTTCTAGCTGATGCTACTGAGTAGTTTTTCTAAATTGCTTTTGCAAAACGGCAGTCATGCAGTTGTTTTGGGGGCACTGTGAGGAATATCATTTTTCTAGTATTTGAAACACTGAAATTATTAATGAATACATATTTTATTTTCTAGGTGGTGTTTTAAGTTCAAAAGCAAAACGTGCCAAGTGTTCCACCCACAAGCAAAGAGTTATAGTGATGTTATATAACAAAGTTTGTGACATTGTCAGCAGTTTGTCAGAGTTGCTAGAGATACAGCTTCTCACTGATACAACTATTCTTCAGGTAGGTTTTTTCAGAATTCCTGTCCAAAAATGTTAGCTTTGCTTTTCCTAGAGTAAATGTGAAGTAGAGTTGTCCCAGCGACATGAAGTTTGAAATCAGTACAAGCTTTTGAATTCTTAACATCGGAGTGACTAGTTTGTTGCATAGTATGTCATTTGCATCTTCTCTTCTGCATTTAAGAAAAGTTTAACCTGCTTGAATTGAGGTACAGAGTGGTAGAATCATTTACACTGGAAAAGATCCTTAAGAACATCAAGAGTAAACTGCCAAGTGCACCACTAAAACCATGTCATTAAACATCCTATGTACATGTCTTTCAAATATCTATGGGGATGTTGGCTGAACTGCTTCCATGGGCACTTAAAATCCAATCTAAACCATCCCTCACACAACTCATGGCCCATTTTCTTTGTCTTGTCACTTTTTAGCTTGGAGAAGAGATAACCTCACCTGGCTACACACTCCTTTCAGGGTGTTGTAGAGGCCTTCTTTGGACTGTAAGGCCCTCTTCTCCACACTAAACAGCCTGATAGACCCTCAGCCACTCCTCATAAGACCTGTGCCTTAATTTAATAACTTTATTTGCAAATAATATGAAGTAATTGTTGAATGCCTTACCTGCTGAATGAATAACTGACGTGTGAAACTGCCTAAGTACCAGTTTGTTAGTCCTATATAATTAAAATAACTTCTATCCATTGGTAGGTGTCATCGATGGGAATAACACCTTTCTTTGTAGAAAATGTCAGTGAACTACAGCTATGTGCCATCAAATTAGTGACTGCAGTAAGTACTTTCTAATTTGTGGGCTCTTGTGCCTGTCCTGCTGAGATTTCTTAGGGCATTTACATAGGCTGTATTTTCTCTCTGGTAGGTAATTGGAGTGTAGAATTAATGTTATTCTTGCATGTTTTTACAGTTTGATATCATAATATGGAAATAGTGTTGTATCTA
The DNA here is from genome assembly GCF_017590135.1 of Pyrgilauda ruficollis. Taxonomy (NCBI): domain Eukaryota; kingdom Metazoa; phylum Chordata; class Aves; order Passeriformes; family Passeridae; genus Pyrgilauda; species Pyrgilauda ruficollis. The sequence goes on from NW_024519095.1 coordinate 485,148, forward strand.
TCTGAGCTGCCCCGGTGTGCAGAGTATAAAAAGAAATTGCCTACTTCAAGCCAGAAGCTTCTTAATTTTGATTGTCAGTTAAAGTGTAAACACAAACTCCTTCCTCTTACCTGTCCCTTTTTTATTTTAAGAAATCCCTTTTAAAAAAAAAAAAAATAAATAATCCTAGCTATGTGGTTTTCATTATTTTCTATGTTCAGATTTTAACTTAGGCAATAAGTCATAGAACTAGCATGGTATTTCTGTATAATAGAACAAATTATTTTCCTCAGAAGAGGTGAGTATCTGAAAAAAATCACAGGATAGGTAAAATATTATTTTAGGAAAAATGTAGTGGAACACAAATGTCCTTGTTCAAGTGGGAGATTTTAATCATTGTAAGAGTTACATACTTCAGTATTCTGCCCAAACAAAAGGGGAGGCAAAATAAACAGTTCTGATTCTGTAAATTGAAAGAACATATCATGTCAGGCATTAACATTAAAGCCTGGCATATGAAGTAAAACTGTTTTCTCAAATGTACTCTGTAACATACATATGTTCACGTAAATTGTGTTACAACAGAGTTTTCCTTTGTATTGAGAGAAATAAATACTAAGTCCAAAAACTTAGTATTATGCTGTTTGGCTTTCCTATATAGTGGTTATACCACTGACAAAAATATTTTAAATACAAAGTATTTTCAAGACCTGTTACACATTTATGCAATACAAAGATTTAAAAAAATCTATTTGGAAAAGCTTTTATATATTTTTTAAAGAAATGCTTGCATTGAGAAAGCAACTCATTAACAATAAGGTGAATTGTAATTTATTGAAGAGTTATGTGAAGTGTATGCTGTCATATAAGTATTTTCAATATATTTAAAAGGCTATATTTTATATAACAATAAATCTTTGTCTAATAATCCTGTAACTATTAAATAGGTGTTCTCCCGGTATGAAAAACACAGACAGCTAATATTAGAAGAGATTTTCACTTCCCTTGCACGACTACCAACTAGCAAGAGGAGTTTGAGAAACTTCAGGTAACTTCTGATGTAAATAATAACTTGTAGGCTATAGCATTTATAGTTTTGTAAATCTAAGATTTTTGCAGATTGAAATTTCAAAACAAATTGTTTGACAAATGTCTTGTAATAATTGCTCGGTTTTATGCTATCACTTTAGTGCCTACTTACAAAAATAATTGAAACATTCTTTTTCTCACTAAGAATGTGCATGGAGGATTATTTTTTGTGGGTCAATTCTTTAATTCTGTTTGTATGGAGTTACATAATTTCTTCATTGCTAAATCTTTGTAGGAAAATTTTGGCTGAATTGCTTTGAGGACGCACTCAGAGGACACACTCTTTTCAGGAAGGGAATCAGTTTCATATCCATATCATCTCATACGTCAGGGTTTACCACCTTTTGATGTTAAGTATGACAATAAGGTGGTGTTGGTGTGTGTGTGGGCAGTAAACTCATACTATTTCTGAGGTTACATCAGGGAGAAACATAGTCTTCTTACCAGCTTAAGACAATTGCCTCCTGAAGTTTGTAGTATGCAGTGCTGCTGCAGATTATTGTAAATTTCATATACATTTCATATGCATTAAATACTACAGAAAAATTATTACAGCAACAGTTTGGTGTGTTGTCTCAGAGCAAACATGGTATTATACATAATAAGCTTATTATTAAGTATTTTAGCAGGTAGATGTTTGTTTTGTTAAATATTCCTGTAGCTGTTTCAGCCAGTGAACTGTGCGCTGTTTCAGTTGACCTCTTCTGTGCAAGAACAATACTTACTGGTTTTGTTAAGTCAAATGTTACACTGCATAAAAAGAAGCAAATTAATAGATGAATGTCTAGAATGTGGATTGCTAGCTGTGAAATATCTATCTTTCAAATATTTTTTGAAAGATAGTACTTAGGAGGAAAAAATTTTCTTGTGTTTTTTCCTTTTTGTTTACTTTTATTGTTAAAACTGTCTTTTGTTATTAACAGGTTAAACAGCAGTGACACTGATGGAGAACCTATGTACATTCAGATGGTAACAGCACTAGTTCTGCAACTTATTCAGTGTGTGGTGCACTTACCATCAGCAGAAAAAGATTCTAATTCAGAGGAGGAATCAAACAAGAAAGTAAGACATTTTTAAAAGCCTTTTTTATATGTGTGTGCAGAAATTACTTACGTGTGTTCGTAGGTATACTACATTACTACAGTGCTGTAGTAATCAAGCATTGTAATTTTAGGTCTGCTGTAATTTTTTGATGCATAAGAAATGCTGATCTGGAAATCATAGATCTATGCTGAGATAATAGACAAATGCATCTTGTTATTTTTAGGTGGATCAAGATGTGCTTATTACTAACTCATATGAAACAGCCATGAGGACAGCACAAAATTTCCTTTCTATTTTTCTTAAGAAGTAAGTACTGCTGCATTCTTTAGTTTATTGATAGAGCCAGCTCCAAATGAGTACTTTGAAACCTGACAACTGAACAGTGATAAATACCTATTCATAATGTTATTTATAATAATATACTTTAGAAATGCCTGAGAGCCTCTTGCCTAGACAAAAATGTTTATAGAAGAGAAATTCTGCAGTGTTCTTCATACATTTAAGAAGCTGTCTCACAGTTCATGTAGGATTCCTTTATTATGCATCTCTAACTTACCTGAAGTCTGGAAGAGAAGGCTGAGCAAATTTTTAAGTGGTGAAATCATGCTGATTTGGTCATCAGATATAAAAAGCCTAAGAATTGCTTTCACTGAGCTAAAGTTAAGAATGCCAATAGCTCAAAAAGGAATAAAAAATATACCTGAATTAACTATAGGATTTCAAAGAACAAGTCTTTAGGTTTCTATTGTATTACACTTTTTCACTTAAAGCTGACAAGCTATTTAATAAGCCGTCTAGCAATTGCATGCTTCTGATGTTAAACTTAGGGATGATGTGCAGAAGTCAAAAAGTATCAGGTGTGTTAAGTTTTGGTTTTGGTTTGGTTTGTTGGTTGTTTGGCTGGTGTTCTTTTAGCACTGATTGTAACATTTGTGAAGCATAATACTGAGATGTGCTATCATTGTCAGATAAACCAAACTTAAAGAATATAAACATACCAACTCTTAAATATCCTACTCTAGCTTCCTTTTTATAATTCTACCTACTTGTCTATCCAAGTTAATACAGACTTAATAAAGCTAAAAATAAAAATCTTAGCAACAAAATTCTGCTGTCATGGATTATATGATTTATTTCCAGGACAATTTGGAAGGATAACTGTTTAAGCTATCTCTCTACAAATGAATAAAACAAATTTTCTGCTAGTATTTCAGATTTGGTTTTTTTGGAATTGCGTAAAACTGTTTTTTCTGATTAAACATAGAATTACTTCTGTTTATAGCAGAATAAAAAACTTTACATGGCTGTTAAATTCGCTTACTAAAAGGATTTTCTTGTTAATAGGTGTGGCAGTAAACAAGGGGAGGAAGACTACAGGCCACTGTTTGAGAACTTTATTCAAGATCTTCTTTCCACAGTCAATAAACCAGAATGGCCAGCTGCAGAGTTGCTACTTAGCTTACTAGGAAGGCTATTGGTAAGGGATTCTTGTTTTTAACTATAGAACTTCATTTCTTATTACAATGAAGACTTGTTTATTTATGCTAAATAAACACTACTACTATAGGAATGCTTTCTGATTGTTGACACACATGTAGCATATAAGGATGTCTTTGCATATAACACTACTATGGATACATAAGTAATAGAATTTTGGTTAGAGGATCAATCATATGGAACTTGTTAAAAATCCTATGTATAGTTTCTCTTGGAGGTCCAGTTTCACTATTTGATTACATTTTCAGCATTAAAAAGTGTCATTTCATAGCATCTTATAAGTGCATATATTTATTTGGAGTAAAGTCAGCCTAACAGCTGTAGTTATACATATTAAGTATCTCCTCTGGACTATTCCCTTAGCACAGAACCAGAAAACAACTCAGTGGTTTGGTTTTTTACACTACAGGAAATGCTTATGGCATTTTACAGAATCAGAATGCTTGTGTTAGTGTTTTTTTGAGTGTTGCTCTTCAGTATTATTAATGTAATTACTTACAGTAATTTGAGCTGCTTCTTGAAAAAGTATTGTATGGTCGTTCTTGGTAAAATGTATCTATTTATGTGAATAATGAGGAGGTAGCATTATGGTGCTTAAAATCTCTGCTCTTGGAGATCTGCTGTGCTAGTTGTCCAGTTCGTGTAATGAAAATATATATTTAAAAAAACTGACAGACATATTTGTAAAGAGAGAGACCAAATAAAAAAGAAATATTTATATAAAGTAGGTAATGTATGTGTGATGTAACAGTAAATTATATAATTTTATGCAATATGGAAGTTAGGTGGAAATTTTAAAAAGGTAAAGCAATCTTTTGTGAGAAGAATCTCTGTGGCATAAATAAATATTTTTAAATGTCTATTCTGCTTTTCTTAGGTTCACCAGTTCAGTAACAAATCAACAGAAATGGCATTAAGAGTTGCATCTCTTGACTATCTTGGAACTGTAGCGGCAAGACTGAGGAAAGATGCAGTCACTAGCAAAATGGATCAAGGATCTTTAGCCAGAATCCTCAAACAGGTGTGTGAGACATCCACAGCAGCCAGATGGAGATCTAGCCATTCAAATGCTTGAAATTTTTAAATATACTTGAAAGCTTGACATTATGGAGAATCAGCCTTAATGCACTATTTAGATTTCTGAATCAAATATACAGTTTATAAGTACTGCATTTGTTAACTCATGTCTTCATTGCACCATTTCTGTAGAGATCCTATAAATTAATTAATTCTAGTGGTTAGTCTGTTTTCTTGTGACAATACTGAGGAAATAATGGAGAAACAGTTAGATTCTATCTTAAGAGGCCTTAAAAATACGTATTTGCTATTGCAAAGTGGAACCTGAGCTTCTGGCACTCAAATACATACTTTAGAGAGTTAACCTATTAGTCCTGCAGGGTTAGTTTTTACATGGTATAATTTGAGGTTTTTGGGGTGTTTTGGTGTTTTTTTCCGGAACTTGCATATGTGTCTGTAGTGGGTTGATGCTGGCCAGATGCCAGGCCCTCACTCAAGCTGCTGTGGCTCCTCTCTGCAGCTGCACAGAGGAGACAAAATGTAAGGAAGGGTCCATGGGTTGAGATAAGCACCAGGACAGATCACTCACCAAATACCATCACAGGCAAAACAGGCTCAACTTACAGATATGAAGTGAATTTACTACTAACAAAATCAGGGTAGGATGTTTGCCCAGAGCTTCGATATTTATTTGACACAGGTAAGCTGTGACTGGAAGTCTTAGTGTAGTGAGACACAGCTGGATTCTGATTCCAAACACTTTCACAGCCATAAACTATTATCTGTTCATTGTTGAGCAGAGGTTTTACAGGCCATGATAACACCATGTGCTTTCATATTCTGTGATAATGGAAAGAGTGATTTGGTTTCTTTTTCTTGCATGTGTATTGTATGTTATAATGTGCACACATTATTTTATTTATTCATGTGTGGTTATGGCAAAATCACTGTATGCATACAGTAAGAGGGTCATTACAAAGTGTTGAAATAATTTTCACAGCTTCTATAAGATGCTTATTCCTTTGGTAAGATTAACTCATGAAATTTAGCTTAATTTGATTTTAAAGTAAAAGCTGGATTGGCCAGTTGGTTGCAGTGTGCATTGCTGTCACTTTGGAAGCTGCTGTTTGACCAGTGTAGTTTCTTGCTTTTTCTGGGAGAAGGGCACTAACACTGGCACAGTGACATGTTTGAAATTCAGTACTAGTTTAGGTTGGACTACTTAAATTGATCTGCATATAGAGCCATTCTTAGAGTGCCCTTGTCCAACTTTGCTGTTAAAAAAACTATGGTGAAAGCCACAGCTGAATGACAAAAGTAGAATTTAAATTTAAGAACCTTATAACCCATTTTAGAGAAGTAGCAAATCATGGTAAATATCCATGTTCAGTTTTCAGTGCCATGAAACATCACTTACATGGACCTTTGTATTCTCTCAGAAGATAAACTCAGCTTTTAGTTATTATTATTTAGTAATATTATTTGTATGTTATTGTGCTGCATTTTTGCTCTTGTTTATTCCCTTCCCAAAACAATTGAATCTTTTTTTTTTTTTTGTCTCTTCTAGATTCTGCGTGTGCTTGGTGAAAATGCAATTGCTGTTCGAACAAAAGCCATGAAGTGTTTGTCTGAGGTTGTCGCTGTAGACCCCAGCATTCTAGCCAGGGTAAAAAAGAAAATATCTACCATGCACATATCACCCTTAAAATAAATCTTTATTTCTTATTCTGAATCTTTGTTTCATCTGTTCTTTTTAGCTCGATATGCAACGAGGAGTTCATGGGCGGCTAATGGATAACTCCACTAGTGTACGAGAAGCAGCTGTGGAGCTCCTTGGCCGATTTGTGCTCTGTCGTCCTCAGCTTGCTGAGCAGTATTATGACATGCTGATTGAAAGAATATTGGTACGGTGACTTGTGGTATTTATGGTAAAATAAGTGGCATTGGAAAATTTCCTTTTAACTGAGCTTGTTTAATAAACTGGAATTGTTTGAATGGTGAGCCATCATGCTTTTAGGGACAGCCTTGTAAAATGCACCACTTGCTTCTAGGGAGGCTTTATTATGTTGAAAGGTGTACTTCTACAGAAAGTCATACAGCATCAGGACCAAGGCTGTATTCATTTTGATTCCATTATTAGTGCTCAAATTAGCTGTGTCATGGCTTAAGCGCCCAAAGGGAAGTTTAGCACATACCATGTAGCTGCTCACTCGACCCCTGCATCTCTTATCTCTTATCCCTGGAACGAGCTAGGAGGATTGCAGTAAAATTTACATGTTGAGATAAGAATATTTAATAATTGAAAATAAAGTAAAATACAAAAAAAAAAAAAATTATAAATAATGATAATAAAAAGGAAACAAACCATTGATGCACAAAGCAGTTGCTCACCCTCTGCTGACCGATGCCAGAGCCCTGTTCCCAAACCTAGACTGGCTGTGCATTCTAATAAGTCCCCCTTGTTTATATACCAAGCATGACATTTGGTGGTGTGGAGTGTCCCTTTGGCTAGTTCAGGTCACCTGTTCTGGTATGCTCCCTCCCAGTTCCTTTTGCCTACCTCCTCATTGGCACAACATGAGACAAGGAGGGAAAAAAAAGTCCTTGACTTGGGTAAACACAACTTAGCCAAAACCAAAACATCAGTGTGTTACCAACACCATTCTCATTCTGAATCCAAAACACAGCACTGTAACAGCTACTGAGAAGAAATTAACTCTACCTTAGCTTTAACTAGGACAATGTGAAATAAGGAATTTTGCTGCATATTTGAATTCTGAAATATGGATCATTGAGGGCAACTTTTTTATGCTATTTTTAGTGTTTTGAAAGGTTTACTAGTTTTTTTACAAAAAAGTGGTTTTATTGTCTAGGTGTTCAATGTTAATTTAACTGTCGGATAATACTGGCTTATAGTATCCATGTCACTACACATTTGCTAGTTACATGATAAAACAAGTTTGTGAAGGCTTTTGGAGATAAGTAAGTCATGTGCATACAATACTACATAAAGCAGTTAAACCTGACATTCAGAGTCAACAGATTTTGAGTAAGGTGATATGATGTGAAACTCCTCATCTATCTCCTTAGATGAAGCCTAGTAAAATGGAAACAACTGCCTGCATGTATCTTATCCATAAGCTTTATCCAAAGGTTTAAAGTATTACTATCCAATCTATAGGAAATCTTGTGTGTTCCAATAAAGTAGCTAAAGCATCATCACATCTGGCTTGAAAATTCTTGAGTAAATAAGTGGATTGCAACATCATGAGCTCTTAGATGGGAGGGTATAGATGGAGAAAGTGTTTCACCATTCTGGGAACTCAGCCAAAACCTTTAGAAAAAGTTAAGCTGAGCTTTTGTATAAATGCATTCCAGAAGATTTTAGTTGCCTTTTCTAAATAAATTTTGGAAGTCAAATTGGATGATCTTCAAATATTAATTCATATAAAACATAAATTAATGTTTCCGATTTGTTTTCAAGAGTGTAATTCTTTTCACAGGATACTGGTATCAGTGTCAGAAAAAGAGTCATAAAAATACTTAGGGATATCTGCATTGAACAACCAACCTTTCCCAAAATTACAGAAATGTGTGTGAAAATGATTCGGAGAGTCAATGATGAAGAAGGCATTAAGGTAGAATGAAACATATCCTTCAGAATTTTAATTATTGTGACTGTAGTGTTTCCCTGTTTTGACAAAATTAAAAGAAGTATTTCATTTCTCCTTTGTAATATTTATGAATTATGAATTTTTAAGAGCTGATATTTTAGCTTTCTGTAATTCTCTCTGACTTACTTCTCTTTCCTTTCTATCCTCTGTTTTCTGTAACTTCTTGTTGACAGTCAAAATATTTTAAATTTTTTCCAGAGGCTTTTTTTCTTCTTGCAAGTATTTTCTCTGGTGCTTCTCTTTTCTAGGAAGTGACATTGCCATTTAAAACTTTGATTTCTGCAAATCAATAAATTTTAAGTAAAAAATAACAACTTTACATTAATATATTCTATGTGTAATTATTGAAGTTATAAAGTGTTAATCTGTGCTGATGTTCAGTGAGGCAGTTATTCCCCCTGTAATGTTGCTTATGTGCTCATACTCTACTCTTTGTGCAGTGTATATTTGCAGAAGGGCACAAACCTAATATAATGTGTTAAATCATAAAGCTGACAATGATTAATTTGTTTAATTTGGCAAAATAATTTTAAAATTGTTGCGTAATTAGGGACACAGCTGTTGTAATTTTGTATCACACTTTCAGTAAAATTTAAAAATTTTAAAGCTGCAGCAGATATTTTTACCTCTTGAGGTACGTTAATGTAAAGTGGCTTTCTGAGAAGACTCTTGATCAACAAGCAGATGACAGATAGAGCCAAGGTGCTGCTGGAAAGGGAGGATGACCATGTTCTTTCCCCTCTTACCTCTTACCTTTCTAACAGTAAGAAAAAAGGAGGCATAAACGTCAATGTGTTTTTAACAGTTCCATGAAAGAGAAGTAATTTTGGAATAGTTTTTATTCACTTGCATTCTATTCTATATTGTCCTCCATTCAAAAACATTGGAAGGTAACATACTTCCTATATTTGAGTGTAGAGGCTTGGCTGCTTTCTCTCTCTCCCACTTGTCACAGTTGTTTCGTAAACTAAAGGAACCTACCAATGCTGCAGTTCTGCTGTAGGGATTGTTTGTTCAGTTGTCAGCTCCTCAGCTGTGTTTTTCTGAGGAATACCAATTAATGCAGGAAGGCGGTAACTTTATTCTCTGTAGCATCAGTTCCCATTGTTTCATTTTGCTTAAGTTTGATATGAGATCAGTGTAAGTTCTGCAGTAGTAAATCTGGGTCTGTCTCAGGTAACATTTCCTACTACAGTCTCATTTGAGTTGCATAATGAAAAGGCACAGATCATCAGCATATCTGTTCTATGGATGTATTAGAAATAATACTAATCTAAGTTTATTTATTTCTGCTAATATTTTATTTTCCCTCAGAAATTAGTAAATGAGACATTCCAAAAACTCTGGTTTACTCCAACTCCACACCATGACAAAGAAGCAATGACAAGGAAAATACTAAACATCACTGATGTGGTATGTTAAACAATTTGAGTTGTGTGCAAAATTACATTTTGATTTTAGTATCTTAGAAACATTATCTGTATTTTTTTGAGCACAATAATATGTCAGATGGTTTCCCTTTTTATATTTCCTGGCATAAAATGTACGCCAAAAATATTCATGTGATTGAGCAGGCAATAGGAAATCTTAAATGCTCACTAATCTGCTGGCAATAATAATTGTGACCACACTATATTCAGATTCTATTAAGTACTTGTTCAGTTAAAACACAACCAATTTCTATCGTATGTAACATTCTACAGGAATTGCTACTAGCATATAGTTAAACCTGCCTAAGAACTTGTCTCTTAAAAGAAAATTTTCCTCAAACAATTGATAACCTTTATTTTGCAAAGTTAATAAGCTGTTTTAATAAATATAGGGTAATGTTTTTACTCAGAGTAAACTGTTGTCTGCATAATTGTATCTTACTATTTAGGAGCAGCAAATTAAATAGCATATCTCCAAAATAAAAATGTTTTAATTGGTAGTGAAAATACATTGCATAAAACCACTGTACTGAAAAGATGTTTTAATATAAATTATTCAAAGATCTAAATTTCAAATTTAAAAACTGACTTGATTACTTACAATTGTAGGTTTAAACCCTATTTTGCTTTACAGTTTCTTTAAAAGTTGTAGTCTAGTCTGCATTTTTCCTGTCTGAGAGGTCAGTTAATTTGACTTCTGTTTAATTCTCAGTTCTCCTGCAAGTTCTAATTTGAACCACCTGTGTGCTGTTCCTGATATGTGATACCAGTGAAGGCTTGTTCTGTTTATATATAAACATGTGTGTGTATATATATATATATATTTATATATATATATATATGTATATACCTAAATAAATATGTGTGTGTGCGTGTACTTTTCTCTGGTGCCCAGTGACAGGACACAAGGGAATGACCTGAAGTTGCATCAGGGGAGGTTTAGGTTGGGTAAAAGCAAAAGGTTTTAAGGTTTTTCACACAGAGGGTGGTTGGCCCTGGAACAGGCTCCCCAGGAAAGTGGTCACAGTGCCAAGCTTAACAGAGTTTAAGAAGATTTGGACAATGCTCTGTGACCCTTGGGTTGTCCTGTGCATGGCCCGAGGTGGGACTTGATGAACCCTGTGGATCCCTTCCAACTCAAGAGATCTGGTGGTTCTATGATACACCTGGATGTCTATTTTCAAAGTGTCAGGATTATATTTCTACATAAATTCGTGCAAACTTTTCTACAAAATGGGAGCTTATCTTGCAGTAGGGACAGCAATCTCCAGTAAAGCATGTACGCTTTGTGTTGTATGAAATAAAAATTCTAGTCACCAAAATGGTGGGAGCTATTTTTCAAATACAGAAGACAATTTCTGGTCTCCATTGTTCTTATTGCATATAGAAATGTATGCTTGTTTGCTGGTCTTTTGAGATGACATCTGTGTTGAAATAATTTTTCCTCAGATGCCTTGTTTATTAACTAGTTTATTCTCAAAAATACTTATAGGTTGCAGCTTGTAGAGATACAGGGTATGACTGGTTTGAACAGCTTCTTCAAAATGTAAGTAATGAATTTTGAATATCGAGCACATTCTTAAATATGAAGAATCTTTATCAGGTGATATTATTTAAAATTCAGCTAAAATCCTTTGAATTTTTTTAATGATACTGTAACAATTGTTGAAATAACTTCATTGCAAAAAGTTACTGTTCTGGAATTCCTGTTAAAAGTTGATTGTAATAAATCATTGTTCTTAAGTGATGAAATTTAATGTACTGTGTAATAATAAAACTTCTCTAATCTTCACTAGTTAACCACAATCATAGAACTGTTTTTAAAATAGCTGGTTCAAACTTTCAGATCACTAAAACCAAAACTATCATGGCAAATTGTATTTGCATTAGTATGTTTTATATTTGTAATAAGAATTATAGGCTGGGCTAATGTAACATTTACAGGTAGGAGTATAAAAACTGGTGATGTCTCTGATGCTTCTTTGCTTCTTTTTTCAAGTCTTTTGTAGTCACATATAAATGTTAACACAGTATGTTCCTATTTCTAATAAGAACATTCTGTTTTGATCTTTAAAGAGATGCAGTGAAAGAGACACTCAAACAGTGTTTAGGCCATATGTTTTCAATTGCTTAAACAGTACTTGGTCTTACTGTCCTTTTTGTGTTTTCTAATCTTTTGCAGATTCTGACAATAAAGGTGTGAATTCCGGTCGCTTGGTTGCTTGCATAACCACTTTGTTCTTATTCAGCAAAATCAGGCCTCAGCTAATGGTCAAACATGCCATGACCATGCAGCCATACCTGACCACTAAATGTAGTGTAAGTAGAGACAATCAGTCTTTTCCCTTGATAATTGAGCATGAAAATGAACATCTGTCTTGTATACTTACGAAATTTAAGATAGGAAAAAAAAATTTAAATTGTTGAGTTTTTTCATGAGCATCATAGCTTTGGAAATTACTAGATCCTTTTGAAGATCCCTATAGCTTTTAAGATGTTCTCCCTCGTGTTCTACCTTCATATTTTGCAGCCAAATGAAACTGAAACCTGTGCTGCCTCTTTCCCAGTTTTTCTTCCTTCAGGAAATAGTTTCTTAGAATTGCTTTAGTTTACAGTCACAGTCTTAAAAGTAGTTAATGTTTAACATATGAATCTTAAGACTTAAGGATAAGGTTCCATAGGATAGAGTGATCTGATATATAGCAAATATATGAGAAGAAAAAAATCTTACTTCATCCTTTTCTAGACTTCATTTCTCATTCCTCTAGCTCTAGTGCTCTTGTATTCCCCTGTAAGACATTGTAGAGAGCTCTAACACTGAAACCCTCCCCCAGTCAGGTCTCTGAATCTTTGCAGTGGTTTCTGCCATTTTGATCTGGTCCCCTGACTGGTTAAAAGGAACGGGCAAGATCATGCACCCATTGCTCAAGGGTGATGAGCGTGGGTGGGTGGCAGCAGTGCCTTTCAATAGGTGAGCTGCCCAGGGCATGCTTAAGGGGTAAATGTTACCAACTTAGATTGTAGATACAGCCTGGCATTTTGCAGGCATTTTCCATGTTCTCTAGGCACATTTACAACAGGCTCTTAGAGCTGCTTCTGAACAAACAGTATAGGAAAGACTTACCTAAATATTTACTTGTGGCTTATTTAGTGGATTGCAAATTATTTGTTTTGTATTTACACATGGTTGAGATGAATCATAGAATTACCACTGACAGCTTGAACATGTCAAACAGCTTGATACCAGCAATCAGGATTTATACTATTAGCTTTTTTTGTATATTTATTATTATATACTATACTGATTAGCAAGCTGGATTTGTCAAAAGTCAATTTCTAGCAGCATGTCTCTTTAGCAGGTGTTTTCTGTAGATTCCATAGAGTCATGATAATGCAAATCAGTAGTAATTTTAATTGTAATTTCTACATTTGTGCACATTATTACCTTTTGTTTAAGGTGCTTTAAGTTATAGCACAACTTCATTTTGTTGCTGATACCTTGTTTTCAGGTGTTGAGTCTTCTCTAGTGTGCATATCTCGGGAAGAATTCCTAGGTTTCTTGTAAGACTCCAGAAAATTATCAGACCCAAAGGTTTTCACGTCCGACACAGCCTTGATAATTCTGCTCATCCAGACTTTTTTTTCCTCAGAATGCCTGCAGTAAACAGAACTAGATTTCATAATATGTAATTTAATAGCAGATGTAAAATATATTCTTTTATGTGTTTACCAAATATCTCATTTAAGTTGGTGTTTTTAACTGCCAGTGCATATTAAAAGTACTTACCTTATCCATGGCCAGAAGTCTAAATACTATAAATGCTGTTGTTTCAGACCCAGAATGATTTCATGGTGATCTGCAATGTTGCAAAAATCTTAGAGCTTGTAGTGCCGCTAATGGAGCACCCAAGTGAGACCTTTCTTGCCACTATTGAGGAGGACCTCATGAAACTCATCATCAAATATGGCATGACAGTAAGTTTTTAATTGCTACTGTTCTATTGATTCCATTTCACATGAGTTTGGTTTAAAGACAGTCTTGGTTTCATTATGAAGATAACTTTTGAGTCATGAAAATTATGGGTTTACCAGGGTTTCTATGTGGTTTTGCTGTATTTTAATGAGTTTGAGTAGGTCTTCAGAGTAGTGTAGGGAGGGACATTACATTATATCTCTTAGATGGCTAATTTTAGTTCAGCATAGCTTTTTCCTGTATAACTTCACAATAATCTCAATTTAAACTTCTAAGTAGATAATTTGTTCTTTCTTGCTCCTAGGTTGTTCAGCACTGTGTGAGCTGTCTTGGGGCTGTTGTGAACAAGGTCACTCAGAACTATAAATTTGTGTGGGCCTGTTTTAATAGATACTATGGTAAGCAAAATCATAACAAGTAATTGTCACTTTTCAGTTTTGAGTACAATTCTTATCTGAGGGATACACCACAATTAAATGCTGTGATAATTTTTATTTTACTGCAGGTGCACTTTCTAAATTAAAAAATCAACACCAAGAAGACCCCAACAGTACAATACTTACTGCCAATAAACCAGCACTCCTTAGATCACTTTTCACTGTTGGAGCACTGTGTCGGCATTTTGATTTTGATCAGGAAGATTTTAAGGGCAGCAGTAAGGTAAAATAACTTTCATTTATTCTCCATGTCTTAGATATAATGAATGTTCCACTTAATTTTGAAAGTACATTATTCCTAGTGCCCCAAATGTATATATTTTTCCATAATGCATATGGTATAACTTTCTGGTTTTTAAATACATGATTTTGAAAGGACTATGCAGTAAAGTCGTATGTCTCCTTTCCTTTTTTATAGATATCCTTTCTATAAGAGATTAAAAACATCTGTTTCATCTTCAAATAGCTATTAATTGTGTTTTAATTTGCCCAGGTTAACATTAAGGATAAAGTACTTGAACTGCTGATGTATTTTACAAAGCATTCAGATGAAGAAGTACAGACAAAAGCCATTATTGGTCTTGGTAAGAAATATTGATTTTTTATTATTCTGCTCTAGTAGAAATTCATGTATATCAGTAGGAATTCATGTATTTGTGTAGTCACAGTAAAGTTTGCTTAAAATCAAAACTTATAGCTTATTTTGTTTGAGAACTGGCCATAGCAAAGCTGTCAAAGGGTTGCTAGTTGCATGAGTCTGCAGCAGTGTGGGTGCTTTTGACAGTGAATGCTTTTTGATGTGTGACCAAGTTGTAGGGCGCAGCAGATTTCCCAGGTAATGAAGACACTACTTTTTTTACTCCACATGCAAGTATGTTGTAACTCCAAACCTTGTTTTCCAGTCCACAAGGTAAAAAAGGATGGAAAAAACTTGAAACATTTTAGGGGTAGGAGCAGGCATTCTGCAGGAGTCAAGGGAACTGCTGTTTATAGTGGCTGGATGGCCTTTGTGAGATTAGTATGGCATTTCAGTGACTTGCAGTACAAAATGAACTGCCACTGACTTACAGACAGAAATCATACATCCGAGAAAATCTTGTTTGGGCAGGTAGGTCTTGGTGTCTAGAAGAGCTCAATTCATGGTTATTGCTTTGTCTAAAATAAATTGTCTCTGAGGCCTGAGAGCCTTCATTGCATGATTTAACTGTGGACAAGAATTTGCCTCTTTATGTTGCTTTTTAGGTGA
Source organism: Pyrgilauda ruficollis (assembly GCF_017590135.1). Taxonomy (NCBI): domain Eukaryota; kingdom Metazoa; phylum Chordata; class Aves; order Passeriformes; family Passeridae; genus Pyrgilauda; species Pyrgilauda ruficollis. Next base: position 500,534 of record NW_024519095.1, read on the forward strand.
CTTTTCAGATATCCTACTCTAATACAGGCTAGGGAGGGTTCTGACGATAAGGATCAAGACTGAATCTTCATTTCATATTCTATGAGAAACAATTTCAAGACAGTTGGGCTGGATTAATGGCATTGGAGTTGCCTCTGTTGCATTAGCAATGCTGTGATTCTCCGGACTACTTGCAGTTTTTCTAGGCATTATGTCAATGTAGATGATACTTACCCATAGTCCAGTTCAGTGTAATTGCACTCTACAGAATTTCATGTGGGATAGGGTCTGTATTCCTAACCATAGACATGATTACTCTGCTCATGGATATGGAGTGTGTTATATTTGCCAAAAATGCTTCTAAATTATAGACTAAATGGTCATCTGTTTTGTCAGTAGTCATTCTTCAGATTTTTTTTCTGCCTGTAAAAATATCAATGTTTATTTTAATTAAACCTCACTGGTTTTAGTGATATATTGATTTCGTCCAGGTACTGATTCTGAAGATAGCTGTTGGATGCATGGAGATGTGATAGACAGTGCAAATTTCCACCTCAGGCTGGTCACTGAGCAAAGTTGTTGAATTCATTCAATGTTTGTGAGCAGAAGTACAGTGAAAAGGACTAGCAAGCTAACTCAACACTTATATATGGTGAAAAGGGTCATGTGAAGAATGTACTTTCCTATCAGCCTTTCACTTTAGTAGGGACACTCAGCAGTTTTAGCCTTTGCCTCAGGATGTGCCACTGATGTTGAGGGATTAAGCCTAATCCTAATATTAATTATTATGGTTATGCTTCTCTTCCAGATATATACTTGAAAAACCAGTTGAGGATATAAACTCGTTCATAAATATAGCTAAACTTTTAAGTACCTAACAGTTAATGTTTTAATCAACAAAGTTCAGTGCTTACTCTAAAGATTCTTAACAGAGTGAAAACAAAGGTGTGAATAGAAATGGTGTGACAGTATCTTTGAGATGTGAATTCAGTCCTTAAAAAAACATACAGCAGGTGCCTTTCTTCATCTCCTATGACAGCCTCTTATGCCAAGTAAGATTTCTTCCCCAGTTAAATGGGGATGGAAAAGTAAGATTTTCCCTGAGAATACTGGTGGTTTAGATTTCTTAAAGTGAATGAAAAAAAAGTTTTATGAGCTGTTACAGATATGTCTATGTGCTTTTCATTTTTAAAATTAACCATAAGAAATGGATTGGACTTTGCACAGAGGTGGTCAAGTTATAAACATCAATATGCACTTGTATAGACCACAGTCATACCACATACTTCAAAGACCACCCTAATTTCTTTTTCTTCTCTTTTCCCTTTCTCTCACCTGCTTCTCCGCTTCTTGTTTTGGGACTGAAATGAGATCTAAAACACACTGAGGGCTTGCTTTGGACTTAGCCTTTACCTATGCTGTGCTGTATTTTTGTGTGTATGGAGCCTGTTTTTAAAAATTTTACTAAATCTTCCCTCTGTTACAGCCATTCTTATATATTGCTCTTGCATAATTTTATTTGCTTTCATTTCTTTCCCCTATTTTCCTTTTATGTTCCTATTTTTTCTATGTGCCCATTTAAAATCTGAATTTTTTGTGGTTATAGAAAATGCATTTAATGTCTACTTTTCCTAAACAATCTTAAAAACAAGTAATTAGTTAAATGTAAATTAAATTAGGATCTTACGTTCCTATTACAGTTTTTTTTAAGATACTCCTTAAGAGTTTGTCAGCAGCACTTCTAAAACTACATAAATTATCTAAAATGGTATATACTGCCAGTAATTTAGAAAAGTTTTTATTAAATACAGACTTAAGAACAGCCAGTTGATTGGCAAGGGTAAAACTACAGCTAAGAGCTGTTCTGTAGTGTGTGTCTTCCAAAACATATAGTCTTGGGAGCACTTCAGATGATCTTCAAGTTGAAGACTACAATAGGCATATGAATAATGACAGCAAGAGGTGCAAATTTTACTGTGTTCCCTGGTGACTATTTTTTCTATTATGATGTTAAATAGTCATGGTTTTTATCAATTTTTCCACATTTTCTCTGCATCTGTATGAGTCACATTTTACAGTTGCAGCAAAATGTTTGTCTCTAGATGTATTAGAATGTTTGTATTAGAAAAATAACAGATCATTTTTTGTAACATTCCTTTCTCATTCTTATAACTCCTAGTCCTTGAGATGCAGGCCTCTATGCTGGACCTGGTTCCAGACCTGTATAACTTTCTGTGCAGTTGCCATGGGTCACCACATTTTATCCCTCAAACAGAGTCACGTTAATGGAACTGTCATGGCTATCAGAGCTCCTTGTTAGCAACGGGTGATGTCCACATGGAAGTGTGATACTGTTTGGACTAGAAAAAGCTATGCTGCTGGGAGGAGATAAATTTCATACCTTTCTTCTGAAGAACCTAAAAAGCAGAAGTGCAATTTCTATATTATAGTAATGAGAAATCCTCTTTTCTTCACTCTTAGGATTTGCATTTATACAGCACCCAAGTTTAATGTTCGAACAAGAAGTGAAGACTCTGTACAACAGCATTCTTTCAGATAAGAACTGTTCAGTAAACTTAAAAATCCAGGTGTTAAAAAACCTTCAGACCTACTTGCAGGAAGAAGATACACGTATGCAACAGGCAGACAGAGACTGTAAGTGCTGAGTTCTTCTGTGCTCATGAACCTTGCAAAACCTGACTTTGTTGCATACACTTACTATATATCTGTGCTGAGTCACTTAAAATTGTAAATAGATCAGTAGTATTGTACCCAAAGTATTTACGAGGTATATGCATAGTTGTATTATTTACTTCTAAGATGTACAAATACTGGAAGCAATCCAGAATTCATAATTGCTGTAATGATGGTAATAATATTTTTTATTCTGAGTTTAATTTGCAGATAAAAACAATAAGTACTACATTTTAAAGAAAACTTTTTATTAAGGAATTCAGACTTGAATTAAAATTTTGTCTCTCTATTTTTTGATATATATTTATTACATTAGACTGTTCTTTGTTTCATGAGATCATAAACCTATTCTAAGACAGCTGAAGTATGTATTTATTGTGAAACTCAAAGATCAGCATATATCAAGTGATGGCAAAATAAGCAGTTATACAATGATGAGTATGTTATTGCTTTTGTCCTTTTTACAGGGAAAAAAGTAGCAAAACAGGAAGACCTGAAAGAAATGGGTGATATTTCCTCAGGGATGAGTAGTTCCATCATGCAGCTATATCTCAAACAGGTCCTTGAGGCTTTCTTTCATAACCAGTCCAGTGTACGCCACTTTGCTCTAAATGTCATTGCACTGACATTAAACCAAGGTCTCATCCATCCTGTTCAGGTATGATAGGCTTTTGTGGTGGGACTTTCTTTTATTCATGTTTTTATAGGCTTTCACACTTGCTACATAAATTTCCAGGTTTTCTCTTCTACTTATGTTACAGCAGTTTCTTACTGTAGCCAGAGGCCTTTACAAAAACCATATTTTGAAATCTGTTTTATGTTGTTAGCCCACAAGATTCCAAATGCTTCATTATCTATTTTTTGGATTAAGATGTAAAAGCCCAGGCAGTACGTAAAGAGCACATAGATATGTACATTGGAGCATAATTCTGTTACAACTTTGAGGTATATGCCAAAATGTTTTCTTTGTTTAGTTCTTTATCCTGTGTCAGCTTGCTTCCACCTCAATCCCTATATCATCCAAGCACTATGGAATTCCACAGTCAGTGTCGAGAGTTTCAACCATCATCTCCATCACTTTGCTTACATAATGTTTTGTAACTAATTTTTGATGCTGCAACCATTGCACATGTTCGGTCATAAGTGGTTTTTTGGGGTTTTTTTAAATGCAATTTTCTGTATTTTAAATTCACTTTAGCGTTTGAGAAAAAGGGAAATACTACCTGAAACCTCACGACTTCGTTAGAATGCTGGTATCTTGTAGTATTTTGTTTTATTTACTTGAAGAAAGGGTAGTAAGTTGCATAGACCTTCCTGTTCTAATTTCTGCACTAGAAACAAAGAAAAAAGACTGAGAAAGAGGAGGTACAATGCCTCTGAATAACCATTTCATTTGTTTTTCAAGTGTGTGCCGTACTTAATTGCTATGGGCACAGATCCAGAGCCCTCTATGCGAAATAAAGCTGACCAACAGTTGGTGGAAATAGACAAAAAATATGCTGGGTTCATTCACGTAAGTAATTCTAATTTAACATTTTACAAAATACTGTTACGTTCTCTAGTGGTTTAACACTTGAATATGCTTCAACTCCAGAAAAAGAGTAGAAAGTAAAAAAATAAACAACATTAAGCAGTTGTAAAAATGACTCCCCTGAGAAACAGAAAGGATAATATAATTTGAAGTGTCTCTTCTAGTCCACAATTTCCTTTAATTTATGATTCAGGGTAATATTTTCCACACTAAATAGTATTTAAAAGCCTTTATTTGATAAGAGGTAAGAACAAGTGTTTCATGATGTTTAGCAATGGTTTTCTTGTATCAGTGGACTAGAAAAGAAAACACTATGTAACAGTCAATAGAAGTCCTTAGAATATATATATTGGAGTATGCAAGGCACCAAGGCTTTATAAATTGTAATCTAAGCAGAAGCATAGGAAGCTGTTTACATCTGATGAATCTTGCTGAAAGGAATAACTAAAGGCTGTGTGAGGATGTGGAGTTGTGGCATAGTACCAGTTCTGCTTAAGATCTGAAAGGAAGCTGCAGCGTTCTCCTTATTTTGGAAGATCCCAGTCTAGGTTCTTTGTGTGTACTATGTTGTAGGACTTCTCACATGTCCTTCTTTGTATTCCAGTGCATTTGGAGCATTGCACTGTTGATGGCATCCAAACAGATAATTCATCCATTAAGTGAAGGCTAGCAGTTGAAATTTGCTGTGTTAGGCAGCTAGGATTTAAGACAGTGTATAGACACGTAGACAACTTTGCTGGACAGCAGCAGAGGTAGTATGAGGACAGTTGGCTGTGCAGCTTAACTAGAGAATCAGTTTGTTCTGAAACTAGAGCAAGACCATTGAAGTGAGTAAAATCAAATGGAAATTATTGAATATATGAAAAAAAAAACCAAAAAACAAATACTGATTTTCTGTTTTTAGTCCTATTGTATTCATATAGATTCAGTTATTGGTTTCACTACAGGGGATACCAAGCATATACACATGGTAGAATATTCTGTTCATGTGTGAAAACATTTCAATGTTCTTGAAAATTTTTTAAATTGAAATACCTGGCTATAGTGGGTAAACAGATTAGCTGTATGTTCCTAGCAGAATTTACAGTCAAAGCAGTTCACAAGACATTCTGATCTCTGCCACAGGTTCTGTTTGACAGCTCAAATCTGTTTACCATCTCAAAAGGTAGTATTGCTTCAGTGCATGTTTTTAATTTAAATTTCAGATGAGCATCCCTTTGGAAGGATTCAGTTGTACTGCTTTGGAAGCAGTGTTTTGAATAAAAATAAATATATTTCCCTTTCAGATGAAAGCAGTGGCTGGTATGAAGATGTCTTACCAAGTACAGCAGGCAATTAATACCTGCCCAAAAGATCCTGTGAGAGGTTTTAGACACGATGAATCATCCAGTGCACTGTGTTCACACCTCTACTCCATGATTCGAGGGAACCGTCAACACAGACGAGCCTTTCTAATTTCTTTACTCAACCTCTTTGATGATACTGCAGTAAGCACCACATTTCCTTTACTTATAAAGAAGTTAAAATGCAGCATTAAAAGCTTACGTTCTCCTTTTAAGTTTTCCTTTTATGATCTATTTTATGACATCATTAATAGCTTTGTCCCCAATGTACTTTTTTTTGCTTTCTAATATAAGGTATTTATCTATGTAATAGAATGCATGTTGCATCACTCTGTACCTTTTCATACTCAGTTTGGACTAATCAGAAATAATGTATCTTCAGGTATAACTAAATTTTGCATGTATAGATGTTGTTTAGAGTGGTTTTTGGGGGCTATATAGATTTAAAATTGTGGTCAGTTTTTTTTTTGCTCTAGATTCTTAGGAGCATTGCAGAAGTATATGAATCCAGGATATTTCTACATGTATTTATGTGTAATTTTTTCTTTAACTTCCAGAAAACAGAGGTGAATATGCTTTTGTACATAGCAGACAATCTAGCCTGTTTTCCATACCAAACACAGGAAGAGCCACTGTTTATAATGCATCATATAGACATTACACTATCAGTTTCTGGTAGCAACCTACTACAGTCATTTAAAGAGGTATGTGCATTTATATTTTAGTGTATTTATGGTGGTGGAAACATAAGCTTCTCTATAATGTGGTCAATTTGTCAGTGAATGCAGTACCATTACTATTGTGTGAACCAGTTGCATTACGTGGCATGTAAACAATAGTCAAAAACCAAGCAACACTGTCTGTTCTGACCTTTATCTGGTAGACACTAGTCAAAATATAATTTCCCAATATGGGTGAATAGCGGTTAATTGTGTGCATATGAAAGCACATGAACCCAGAATCATTGTGGAATACTAATTTGTTATGGTTGTTTGTAAAATTTTAATAATAATATCCAGTTGTCAGTTTATTTTGTTATCAAGTAGCTGATGACAGTTGCATTTGTGTTGCCTGAGAGATTTAAAATACATTGCAAGAGAGGAATGGGCAGTATTTCTTAAAGCAGTGGTAAGAACCTGAATCATGATAGAGTCAGTACCTGTTGTTGTGGCAACACACAAGCCTGTAAGTGAGAGGCCTCTGCTTCTTAAACACTTCAGTGTCTTCCTTTCCTGAACAGCTGTTACAGTAGAAGGTGCAAATTGTCAGGAAGCAGTTTCTAAATGTCCAGTTTGACTAATAAACACAAATTTCTGATGCCAGAAAGTTCACTGCCATAAATGTACTGTGCTTTGAACTCTGACCCTACCAAAGTTGATTTTTAATCTGCTAGAAGGAGACAATTCATTCTTCAGGTTGAGAACCAGTGTGTTCAGCACCAAAAGGATGAGATCCTGCTTAGGTCTGTGTCCTGAAAAATCATACTATGTGCAGTAATAATGCATATGTGAAATTAGATCTGTAGATCTACAAGTAATCATAGAACTAATAATAGAATCATAAAATGGCTAGGGTTGGAAGGGACCTTAAAGATCACCTTGTTCCAACGCTCTGTTATGGGCAGGGACACCTTCCACTAGACCAGATTGCTCCATCCAGCCTAGCCTTGAACACTGCCAGACATAGGGCAGCTGATTATTATTAATCATTACTAATTCATTATTAATATGATCACTTTGGTCAGCAGTGTAATTAGTGTCATAAAATTTTAAGAGACAAAGATTTAAAACTGGCTTGGACAGCAAACTATGTATGAAAATCTCCATGAGACACAGAAATTATATTCAGGTGAAAGAAAAACAGAATTTTCTTCCTGATTTATTGTGATTGGCCTTCTGCTGTATTTTGCTGTCACTGCTAATGAACTTCAGCAGTCTTAATGATAACATAGTAGGGGCGTGCGCATTCCTTCTGTATGCACCTTGCAAGAAAATCTGAGCGTTGGATAAATTTTTCAGTACATTAAGACTATCAAGTTATAAATTATTAACATTGTTCAGCAATTTTTTTTTAATTTGAGGTTGTAATGATTTTGGCCAGATTATTTTAGGAACATACATGATATTACTTATCCTAATTTTGGAATGTGTGTTAACTTCTCTGTCTTGCAGTCTATGGTGAAAGACAAAAAAAAGGAAAGAAAGCCTTCATCAGATGAGGAGACCGAGAGTGACAGTCACAGTGGCAGCGGGAGCGAAAGTGAGGAAGAAGCTTCTAAGCCTCGGAGGTTACGGAAACGAGTGGACTCTGATTCAGATTCTGATGAAGAAAATGATATAAATGCAGTGATGAAGTGTTTACCTGAAAATTCAGCTCCTTTAATTGAATTTGCTAATGTCTCCCAAGGCATATTATACTTTTTGTTCTGAAAACAGCATCTAAAGAACCTCTGTGGATTCTCTGATAGGTAAGGTTATTTAGATAATAGGACGCTTGTTATGCAGTGACATTTTTCCATTTGTTTAAGTTGACTGTAACTACCTGTCTAAGCAATACATTTGTGTAACAGAAAAAAAAAATTAATTAAGTTGAACTTTGGCTTAAAAAACCCAATTATTTGATTTCTTGCCAGGCTATCTATTGTATATGGAATGATTCAAAGAGAAATACTTATATTGGAGGTTTTAAAAGCTTTTTGTTCAAATTACTGTGGGCTTTCCTTTAAAGGTCTTCTCTTTTGTTTTCTATAAACAGTAAAATTCAAAAATATTCTCCATCTGAATCTGCAAAAGTTTATGATAAAGCTATAAACAGGAAGACAGGAGTGCATTTCCATCCAAAACAAACTTTGGATTTTCTGCGGAGTGATATGGCTAATTCCAAGATCACAGAAGAAGTGAAGAGGAGTATAGTAAAACAGTACTTAGATGTAAGTAAAGTTACTTTGCAGAAAGTCTGAAATCCTTTAACACAGTATAAAGTTGAAAGTATGTTTCAAAATGTTAAGCTCCTGGTTATGTTATGTGATGTGTGGATCTTCCTTTCAGGATGATTAGCAGGACTGCATTTCAAAGATTTCTAATAAGTTTAATTCAGTGATAATTAACTTCAGCTTAAATTTTATGGAGTATTTTCCAATTTCTGATAACCATGGTGTATACCTCTCCCATATTACTTGTTCATTTTACTCCTGACTCTTTCCATTATGGGAACAGAGACTAGATGTGGTTTATTAACTGTCCCTCATCCTGCACCAATAACAGATAGAGAAAACTTGCCATTTGGAAAACTCAGGAAGAAAGCTTTTGTATATCTACAAAAAAAAAAAAAATCAAAGTTAAGTTTGTAGAACATAACATAATCTGTTCAACTTGTCTGCTGTTTGTTTTACCCTGTTTCTTTATTTTGGTACTTGTTTCTAACATAATGTAACTTGATAAAAATGTCCATGTCTAAAGTTACAAAGGGAACTGATCTTTTTTGTTTTAATAGTTCAAGCTCCTTATGGAAC